>NC_043986.1:1199489-1209489 GCF_902150065.1 Myripristis murdjan
AGGTGGGAGGCCGGCTGGTATTAAACTTTATTACCATGGACGTTTCAGTCCTCAGGTGCACGTCAGGTGACAGGAGCTGCAGATCATCAGCTGATTATTTTCATCATCAGTTCGTCTCTCAGTTATTTTTCTCGATCAGTCGATTAGCGGTTTGGGCCACAAAATGTCATAAAATGGTGAAAAATGATCCCCCATGTGAATCAGACGCCTCAGAGCTGCTGGGAGGAGCCAGGCTAACGACTCCCATAGACTTCAAGTCTTTATGCTAAGCTAACAGGAAATGTTAGCCCATAGGAAGCGAACCAGTGGACGCACAGAGGTGAAGATGGAGTCCAGCAGCTGGTGTCCATTTAAAGCATCATCAGAGAGGATTAATTATTGTGATTTCCAGCTTTCCGCCTGCCCTGACTTGTTCCATGACAGGGTATCCACGGGGTCTTGAAAAGTATTAAAAGGTGATAAATCAATTTTGGAAAAATTAAGACCCTTAAAAAGTATTAAAAAGTCTTATCATGACTTTATAAAGTCTTAAATTTTGAAAGTATTTTTAATGAATTAGCTGTCCAAGAGTTTGAGTCCCAAAAACATCGTAAAAGTGTGTGAATTTATTCATTTTTATTAAAAAGCAAAGATGAACAGGTACATAAAAAACTAGGCTATTGTGGGTGCGTTCGTAAATTGTCTCTGAGAGCGCCCGAGCGAGCGGGCGGGTGGAAATTCAAAAGCATAAAGCACGCTCTGGCGCTCCCAGTGCATATTACGAACGCACTGAAACGTTACATAAAGCCCCGCGAAAACGGAAGAGAAGGCTGGTGAACGCATGGATTTAACTGAACTTAACTAGGGCCGAATCGCGGACAGAATCACGGAGTTAGCCAAATAAAAAGGAATCTATTTTTAACGCGGAATTTGACATAATTTGAATGAAATGCTGTTTCTGTGTGGAATATGAACATATGTGTGGGGAAAATTACATGGAGGGAAGCAAATCTGTGTGGCACAAACCCTCCAGTGGTTTCACCTGCACCACCAAGAAAAAACCATTCCAACAGCTGCACCGGCACCGTACGAGTCCAACAGGCAGAGAAACTCTCCAGCTACAGCAGCGCACTGACATAGATTGTGTAACAAAGCGAAGAGGTGCCACTCTTTTTTATTGTCACTGGCTAACTGCAGCACACTGGCTTAGCTTGTCTATTCAGAGAAGAGGTATCACTTCGGCTTATTTTTCAATCTATGTTATCACAGGCATACTACTGCTCATGGTAGTTGAATTGTTAGGTCTGTTTGATAAGTAATTTACATTTTTAAAACAAATAATAATTTAACATCTACTCCTTCAAGATAATTTATTATGTTCTACAAGCCATAAACATACACTAACACTACATACTGAGTGTTTGAGCAACATATTTCCTCTGGGCTACAAAAGATCCGTGGTAAAAAAAAGTACACCGTTGTTGTTGGCTGAAGTTTTCAAGGCTATGTTTCCAGATTCAGATATAGCGAAGTCGTTCACTTGTGGCAAAGACAAAACTGGATACATCACACAATTCGGGTTAGCACCACACTTCAAGCGGGAGCATAGTGGTCTATAGTCTTTATCACAAACTAAAACTGTTAAGTTAAAAATATCACTGATTTAAATGGTTACAGCTTGAAGTGGCGGTGAGGTATTAAAAAATACTGAGAAGATCTTGAAAAAGTCTTAAAAAGGTATTAAAATTAACTTCAAGATTCCTGCATATACCCTGCATGAGAAGATCTGAGTTATGTTTATTATTTATTTTTAATGCAGAGGGCCGAGGTGCCTTGGACAGTCCCGGCTGCTCTGCCCCGGTGCCTCAGCAGCGATGCAGTGTGCAGATAGTGTCACTCTGCTTTACATAAGAGCTAGATTACCTGCCTGCAACGCTCTCGTAGCCATGCATTATGGGATATCTGCGTCAGTGGAACAAAGCTGTGGACCAATCAGATCGCTCCGCTGACTGTAGCTGTGCTCCTTCAGGGAGAGAGTTTCCTCTGAGGCCCGCTGTGTGTTGACTGTTGACTGATTACTGTGTGTGTGTGTGTGTGTGTGTGTGTGTGTTATCTGCTTGATAAGGCCTGTTAGCAGGGAAGTTTAATATGGAAAGTTAATTAACGATAGAAAACCTAATCAGCAGGCGGCCTGGACACTGAACAGATGCTGTGTGTGTGTGTGTGTGTGTGTGTGTGTGTGTGTGTGTGTGTGTGTGTGTGTCAGATTTCACTGCTCTACATGGTCACATGTCACTTCCTGTCAGACTGAAGCAGCTTTATGTTCAGTCGTGTTGAGTTAATGTGTTTTTTTGTTTTTTTTTTTCATTTTTTAAACGTTCATTTTGATAACAGGGCCGATGATTTATACAGTTTAATGATTTCATGAATATTCATGAGCGCCTTCACAAGGTTCCCACAGGCCTCGATAATCATTTTGTGCATTTCAGAAAATATATAATGCTGTAATAGTTTTGGAGGATGAATGCATGGCCTTGTTTTTTTTTTTTTTCAAATCCATCAGCATACGTTGGCTTCTTAATTCTGACCATTTTCACGTTTTCCCCCAAAATATGCCGGCTCTGACAGACTGAGCTGTGAGTCCTCGAAAATCATTGAAAGTCCTTGAATTTGCCGTGCAGGTGAGGGCGGGAAAGCAGAACCTGTTTCTGCCACTAAATAAAGGTTCATTTCGCTCATCTCTGCGTGTCTGAATGAGGGAAATAAGGAAAATAATCAGTCAGAAAATAACGTTTTATTTCTCTGATTCACTGCTTTGTTCTCACCACCGCCGCTCCCTCTCTTCATTCAAACTCTAGCTCGCTCGACCACCGCTGCTCTCTCTCTCTCTCTCTCTCTCTCTCTCTCTCTCTTGCTGCTGCTCAGCTCACTCGTCTTCTCTCAAGACGGCGATAAAACTACTCAGAAACAGTTTATGTTTTCAGTTTTCTGAGTAAAGAGTAAAGCTTTTAAGATGCCATCACTCCAACTTTCTGCAGCCGGGTTTGCAAAGATTTGGCCACTTGGCGTCAGAGTCTCGCACGCAATGCATCCTGGTACTTGTAGGCACTGCCGGCCCGGCTCTGTGAGCAGGAGAAGTCAGGTTTCTCCGTCAGAGCGCCACACTAGACCCGTTTCCACCAGAATGTTCCTGGTAGTATTTGGGGGTCAGGGGCTGCTACAGGAACGTCCTCTGGCTCAGCCCTCTCACCTGCCGTGTCTCCACTGAGAGGCCGAGGAGGAGGAAGGTTCCTGTAAAGTTACCGGGCGGCTGAGCGACCATGACCGGGGCATCAAAATGCGTGTTGCTAAAAAGCCTGTTGTTAGCCTTAGCTAACGTTCCCTAAAGCTAACGTTAGCGCCCCTAAAATGCCGGTTAAAAAGTGTGTTGTTAGTGTTAGCTAACGGTCTGCTAAAGCTAACATTAGCACCCCTAAAAATGCCGGATAAAAAGTGTGTTGTTAACGTTAGCTAACGTCTGCTAAAGCTAACGTCTCCTAAAGCTAACGTTAGCACCCCTAAAATGCCGGCTAAAAAGCCTGTTGTTAGCGTTAGCTAGCAGGTTAGCGTTAGCTTGGTAGTGTTGGCCGTGTTGCTAGGGACGCCTAACTTTAGTTAAAGCTAACGCTAGCGTCCGGCTATTTTGTCTCTTTCTGTTGACACCACATCACACCGTGAGTAAATCCAAACAGCAGTAAACCCCAAGCCGCTGCCCCACCCAGGAGTTTTTGCGGGGCCGCTCAGAGTCCCTACCCTGAGGCAGGGCTGTGTTTTAGCCCCTATAAAGGTTCCTGAACTCTCTCCGTTGGGGTGTTTCTGGCGGTGGAGACGTGACAATGGCTACGGCCCCGTAAAATTACCCTGAAGTTCCTGCGGTGGAAACGGGCCTTTTGTGAGGAACTTACAGCTTCAGTCGACCACAGTGACCATCGACACCGACTGGACGTCCATGTAAACAGCGGCGAAATGTTCTTTCTGTCTTAGTTTCAGTCCTTTGCTCGCTTTAACCTGCAGTATGCACACACACTTTACTCTTTCATGCCAGATAATTTAAGGATGCAGATTTGTCGGTTTGGTTCAGTTTGACTCTTCTGAACAGACGAACGCTGTCAGGCTTCAGGCCAGTGCTGAAACAACGAGCTGATTAACTGATGTGTTTAAAGCCAGAACATGTAGATCATAAAAATGAACTGTTTTAGTCATTTGTCCAGAAACAGCAAACGTTTTCTAGAGGACATCCCATAATGGAACAACAGCAGATGCAGCAACATAAACATAAAGACACAGACTCTACACCTCTGTGTCTTCCAGTTTCAGTACGCAGTGCTAATGTACTGAAATCTGACCTCTGACCTTTAAGCAAATCACACTGAACATATTTTTCACATTTGTAAAAAGTGTTGCAGTTCCTCCTAAAAGTTCCTGGGACTCAGTATTGAAGTGTCACGTCCCCGAGCGGGAACTGAATCAGGCTCAGGAACTGAATCAGGCTCAGGAACTGAATCAGGCTCAGGAACTGAATCAGGTTCAGGAACTGAATCAGGCTCAGGAACTGGATCAGGCTCAGGAACTGAATCAGGCTCAGGAACTGAATCAGGCTCAGGAACTGAATCAGGCTCAGGAACTGAATCAGGCTCAGAACTGAATCAGGCTCAGGAACTGAATCAGGCTCAGGAACTGAATCAGGCTCAGAACTGAATCAGGCTCAGGAACTGAATCAGGCTCAGGAACTGAATTAGGTTCAGGAACTGAATCAGGCTCAGAACTGAATCAGGCTCAGGAACTGAATCAGGCTCAGGAACCGAATCAGGCTCAGGAACTGAATCAGGTTCAGGAACTGAATCAGGTTCAGGAACTGAATCAGGCTCAGGAACTGAATCAGGCTCAGGAACTGAATCAGGCTCAGGAACTGAATCAGGCTCAGGAAGGTTCTGCGTCCGTTCGTTCTTCCAGTCACAGAACGTTCAGCCTGTCCTCCTGTCCTCTCCAGGCCTTTATCAGATTCATACTTTGGTTTTTTTGGCTGCTGATCAGACGGAGGAAGACATTTGAAGAAGCGCTTTGGCTTCTGATCACCTCCCGTCAGACTTTGGATTTATTTTTTATCACTTTACAAACTAAATGATCCATTGATGAACTGAGAAAAATTTGATTAATCAACAGTGAAAATAATAGTCAGTTGCAGCCGTGCTCTGTGTATCTGTCTGCCTCTCTCCTCTGTATTCAGCCTAATAGTCTTATATATTTGTGATGCGTGTGTGTGTGTGTGTGTGTGTGTGTGTTGTCGGGCTCTGACATTACAGGGAATTAGCGGAGCGGCTTGTTTTCTGGCAGAATTACATTTGTGTCAGGTGGGAGTTTGGAGGCTCGCTGCTTTAATGCAGTTTTCAACAAATTAATTAGCAGGAGGAGATTAGAGGGCAGTTTAATGCAGTTTGCTCCAAATTAATCCCTCAGCTGGATTAACAGCCGGGAGGAGGCGGACCGGAGGTGGACATTCAGCGCTTTTTCTTCTCCACGACCGTCACGACTTTATTAACCGAGCCAGGGAGGAAAGTTTTAGAGATGTCAGTCGTTGTCATCTCTCTTCAAAACTTTAATCAGCAGCGTCACGTTTATCTCTGGACTGAATAAAGTTGTTGCTCTGCGTCACACACACACACACACACACACACACACACACACACTTTGTCTGAACTGCTCTGTGATCTGCCTCCATTTGGATTTCAGGAAAAAACGGTCAAATCAAAAGGAAAACAGTGATTTTATTTATATGTTGGTGATGTGTCGAGTTTATTGACCTCCTTCCTCTTCTGATGACTCCTCTCCTCGTCTCCTCGTTTCCTCGCCTCCTCAGGTGAAGCAGTCGGAGGTGGAGGGAGTGAGGCAGCAGCTGGTGGAGGTGGAGAAACAGAGGGACGAGCACAGCGACACCATAGGGAAACTCAAACAGGTGAGCTCTCCTGTCCGCCTCCACCTGTCCTCTGCCTGCAGGGTTTTTTTTTTTTTTTTTTCTATTTTTTTGTATTTTTTTTGTATTTTTTGTCTCGTTCTGGGTTTTGTTGACAGCATTTTCTGCAGGCTGATATTCATCACCTTAAAATTTGTGTTCATGCCAAAATATCCTAGAAAATATTAAAAGTATTCCGTGTTTGATCCAGAAATTAGTTTTTGTCAGTGGAAAAGCCTCTGAAGACTAAAACTACAGGCTCTACTTGACCCACAGCTGCTGGTAGTACTTGTACTGATAATCCCTGTGTGTGTCTGTGTGTGTGTGTGTGTGTGTGTGTGTGTGTGTGTGTGTGTGTGTGTGTGTGTGTGTGTGTGTGTGTGTGTCTGTGCAGGAGATAAAGGACACGGTGGACGGTCAGAGGATTTTGGAGAAGAAAGGCAGCGCAGCGGTGAGATCAACTTTATCCAACTTTATCAGGTTTATAAAGAAAAAAAATGAGACAAAACAAGGAAAAGGAAAGTAAATGAAGCAAAGTAAAACAAAAAAATTGCAGTAGGACAGTAAAGTGCAGTAAAATAAGAGAAGTTAAAGAAAGTTCTACTCACAAATAAATCCAAGTAGAAAAATTAAAATGATTTTTTTTTTTAATTTATAATAAAATATAATAATATATAATAATTTAAAATTTATATTAGTTTGCACACGTCCGCTGATGACAAGACAAAATGTTTATATTTATGATACAGTTTTTATGGATTACCCCAAATTTCCAGTTCATTCCTGTTAATGGCCCTAAATTCCCATTAATCCCCATGGCAGCTTTCTAACTTGGATTTCCAAAATTCCCATTGGAAATGTTCTGGAAAGTTTCTGGAAATTTACTGGAAATTTCCCACCACTTTGCAAACTTAATGGCCAGCAGCTGTTTATGAGGCTGAGATCAGATTTAATTGATTTGTTGGCTGATTTGATCGAGACGAGGCTCGTTAGGGGGCGGAGTCAGAAACATAGAAAAACACAGCGATATGTACATATGTGTGTGTGTGTGTGTGTGTGTGTGTGTGTGTGTGTGTGTGAGACAGACAGCGAGGTGATGGACAGACACTCAGATAGTCAGATGGACACAGAAGATATTTTTCAGAGTAATTAAAAGCAGCCGTGCATGGAAACTAATAATTAGAAAGTGCAATCACAAACCTGTGTGTGTGTGTGTGTGTGTGTGTGTGTGTGTGTGTGTGTGTGTGTGCGTGTGTGTGTGTGTGTGTGTGTGTGTGCAGCTGAAGGACCTGAAGCGGCAGCTGCAGTTGGAGAGGAAGCGAGCAGATAAACTCCAGGAGCGGCTGCAGGAAATCCTGACCAACAGCAAAACCCGCACAGGTACAGACAGGAAGTGATGTCACGCCCGCCTCACTCTCTCTGCGTCACATGACCCCGATCCACCGAGCTCTGACGCCGCTGGCCAATCAAAACCTTTGTTTACTTTCAGAGAGCACATGTGAATCTGTGGCATGAGGCCGATTCCATACACATCTATATACACGATTACAATATGACTCAAAAACAATATATTTTTAATACAGAACGACTTGATACGGTGTAAAAACAACATGATAGTCAACATTTGTTGATGTAGACGTTAATCATAAAGAAGCCAGTTCTATAAAATGACATTCTTACAGTATTTTCAAACATGTAAAAGAGCACATGTTGCTTTATGGCACTGTCAGAAATAAACAACAACAAAATCCCATGTCAGTGTATTTATTTTTAGACATGGACTAAAAAAGACTTGCTGAATGAACATCACTTTGTTGGATGGGATCAGAAAATAAAATGTATATGTATAAAAACAGAACATAATTCACTATAGCAATAAATAAACAGTGCAAAGCCGTTTCAAAAATGACAAAGATCCTGTTGCTTAAATTGTCAATAGTGGCAAATATGAGTCCAGGAAAAGAGAAGCAGACATGAAACACTGTTTTCACCGCTCAGGCTGGCAAAAATATTTACATCATTTTTTTTGTTTTTCGTCGTCAGTCATGTGACTGTAGTTATGCTGTGAGTTTCGGGTTGGGAGCGTAACGTGACGGAGCGACAGAGTCGTCTCGTGAGCTCTCGCGTTGTTTCAGAGATGAAAACTGTGAAGCCTCAGGCCGCCTCGCCTCGCGACGTCCGATAAGGCTGAGCAATTTTATCGATTCTGGGATATATAAAGTATCAATTTTTTCAGCCCCATTCAAATCCCCCGTGTTCTGTCTGGCACTCTGCTCTCCGCCCATTTCCCCCGTTCACTTTGCAGGAGAGCGATTAGGTTAGCCAGCCGCTGGTGTCCATGTAGAGCATTTCTAGCAGGTTACCCGTCTAGATCCTCTCTTTACACAGACGCTGACGCCTTCCTCTCCCTGTTTACAGTCAGAGCTCAGAGATTCAGGAGAGAGGCAGCGAATATAAATCCAGCACCTTCAATCCATACACTGACATAGATTGTGTAACAAAGTGAAGAGCTGCCACTCCGCTCTATTTTCACTGGCTAACAGCAGCACACTGGCTTAGCTTGTCTATTCAGAGAAGAGGTATCACTTTGGCTTATTTTTCAATCTGTGTTATCACAGGCATACTACTGCTCATTCATTGGTAGCTGAATTGTTAGGTCTGTTTGATAAGCAATTTACATTTTTAAAATAATAATAATAATTTAACATATTGTTAAATTTCTGGAGTCAAGCCAAACTAATTTTCTCATCACATCTTTGATTCATTTTGTTCAGCATTTGCAAACTGTAGACTCTCTGTCCAGTCAGAGCCATGTATTGTGTAACTGATTGATGCTTTCAGTTTTCAGTTCAGTGAATTCAATTCAAGTTAATGGAACACTCACAAGATGCCACCAAAATCACTGTCCCTTTAAAATGTTTCAGAAAATAATGTAAGTGTATCAAATCATATTGAATCATATCGAATCGTGTCGTGAGCTGAATATCGTGATGTATATCGTATCGTGAGCTGAATATCGTGTATCATATCGTATCGTGAGATTAGTGTATCGCTACAGTCCCTAATGTCCGATCCACAGCTCTACAATCGACTCATCTGAGGATCCATGTCTGAGCCCAGTCGACTGAGGAGTCACAGCCGTGCCTCTCACCTGGAAAAGAGCTTATCTGCTCATATCACTTTATCGCTCCCAGCCCTGGTTTCCACCAGCCGGGTTAGAGCGAATAAACAAGACACAGTTTGGTCAGCAGGTGGCGCTATAGAAGCCACGTTACACATGGCTTTAAGAAACAGTAGAAGAAGAGGAGACTGCGACCCAGAAACAGAACCAGTCTCCTCGGCATCTCCTAGAGAAACCTGGAGAGAGAGAGCCTCAGGAGCTTCAGGAGCCTCAGGAGCCTCAGGAGCCTCAGGAGCTTCAGGAGCCTCAGGAGCTTCAGGAGCCTCAGGAGCCTCGGGAGCTTCGGGAGCCTCAGGAGCTTCAGGAGCCTCGGGAGCTTCGGGAGCCTCGGGAGCTTCAGGAGCTTCAGGAGCTTCAGGAGCCTCAGGAGCCTCAGGAGCTTCAGGAGCCTCAGGAGCTTCAGGAGCCTCAGGAGCCTCAGGAGCCTCAGGAGCTTCAGGAGCTTCAGGAGCCTCAGGAGCCTCAGGAGCCTCAGGAGCTTCAGGAGCCTCAGGAGCCTCAGGAGCTTCAGGAGCCTCAGGAGCTTCAGGAGCCTCAGGAGCCTCAGGAGCCTCAGGAGCTTCAGGAGCCTCAGGAGCCTCAGGAGCTTCAGGAGCCTCAGGAGCTTCAGGAGCCTCAGGAGCTTCAGGAGCCTCAGGAGCTTCAGGAGCCTCAGGAGCCTCAGGAGCTTCAGGAGCCTCAGGAGCTTCAGGAGCCTCAGGAGCTTCAGGAGCTTCAGCAGAATCAGCTGATGGGTCATGTGACCTCAGAGGTTATTCAGCGAAGGTGTTTCCTGTTCAGCTCATTAACCTTTTTGCATAAATGAGGATTTTTTTTTTTATTTGCTGTTTGCATCAGCCGTTTCCATGGCG
>NC_043986.1:1211989-1223275 GCF_902150065.1 Myripristis murdjan
GAGACTCGTCCTCCGTCTCCTCGTTCTCCTACAGGGACATGATGAAGGAGCCGCAGCCGGCCAATCAGAACAAGGTGGGCGGAGTCTCTGACTGCATATTAAATCAGTGTTGAGGCTGCTGAAGGGAAACTCTGCTTCAAAAAAAAACCTGAAAAACAGTGACTGGAGACGTTCTTCACGCCTCTGTCTCCGCCCAGTCTCCCCCCCCACCCCACACACACACACACACACACAAAGTTTCACGAGATCCTGTAAATGTCAGGAGATTCAACAAGATCTTTTTGGAAGAAAAAATGAAAAATATTAGTGTATAAAATGTGGACACACAAAGTTCAGCAAGACACGAATACTGAGGAAGCTGTAGTGTCTCTCTCTCTCTCTCTCTCTCTCTCTCTCTCAGCTGTTGCCATGGTGACGTGTTGACGTGGCAATGACAGGATGGACCCTCTAACTTTCCTATAACACCCCCCCCCCCCCCCCCCCCCCCCTTTCTCTTTGAATGTTTATTCTGTTATCACGCTCTACACTCCTCTCTCTCTCTCTCTCTCTCCCTCTCTCTCTCTCTCTCTCTGTTATTACATTTGAACTCTGTGTCTCTCTCTCAAGCGGCTTTTAAATTCCAGTGCTGCTATATTTAGCTGCTTTACTGTTGTAGCAAGGTGAGCGAGTGACGTGTGTGTGTGTGTGTGTGTGTGTGTGTGTGTGTGTGTGTTATAAATAGTCAGCTTTCTATTGATAGAAGCACTGTAAATAAACATGACAGGACTTGGACAGCCTCTCAGGTTCAGAGCCAGCAGACGTGTTGGGCGGCGTCGAGGCGTCGGCTGTCACTCAGCGGGCTGTTAGCTTCCCGGTGTTAGCCTAGCCTCGCTAAAGCTGGCAGTGTGCCTGACAAAATGTGAGATGAAAGGATGAAGGAACAGCCCGCTGGACACGCCTCTCTGTGCCAGCAGGGGGCGCAGAACGCCCAGGAGTCACCTGGTTTGAAGTGCAACACCATCAAGGGGGAGCAGCAGACTGCACCTGTGCACCTGTTTGACCTGTCACCTTGTCAGGTTTACCGCTGGACAACACAAACAAAAGAAGGAGATTTCCCAAGAAGACAAGAAGTGACCAATAAAACCCAGGTCCAAGGCCAAAAATAAACAGAGTATGTAAAAAATACACTCAGTATGTGCTAGTCCAGAATATAAACTGAGATTACATGAACCATCTCAGATTTCAGTCAGAAGAAACTTATCATAGGAATGACAGAGAATGAGAAATTTGAAGTAAAATTGAATTGATTGTGAACGAGAGAAATTACAGTTACACATCACATTTGACAGACGCTTTTATCCGGAGTGACGTTCATACGAGGTTTTTACACGCCACGAGCAGGAGGGAACAACGACACCGAGCGCCATGAAGCTCTGGTTCTGGTCCAAAGAGACAGAGGAGCTGCAAGGAGGTGCAAAGAGGGAATGGACAGAGAGCAGAAAGTGCATAGAGGAAGGAAAGAATGCACGGGTTACCCAGTCCATCAGGTGAGCAGGTGTTCCCTGAAGACCTGGGCTCCAGCCTCTGACAGACTGAGGGCTCTATCTGTCACACTGCCACTACCCGCTGCCCGTGAATCGTGCATTTAGCAGCTTCCACTATCACTAAACGGTATCTTGCGGCCACACTACCCACTATATATGACGCCGACTCCTTTATTTGCGCCTGGAAGTGTGGCCGTGGGCGTGTTTATGCGCGTTCCCTACAGCTGCTATCTTGACCACACACTTTAGGGAAAGTATATAGCGGGTCCCCAAACCACCTGCTATCCCATTTGGTCTGTTACAGGAGTGGCCCAGGCGGCTCCAATGCGCCTCCACTTGGACACACGTGGACGTGGACGTGCACATGCGGCTCCACCTCCCCAATTAACTCGCCTATAAAAAGCCACCTTGCTTTAGCCTCAGTTGAACCCCTGAGGAAATCTACCTCCCTCTCTCCATCACGGGTTTCAGTTTTAGGATTTAGGATAGCACAGCCTGTCCTTAAAGGCAATGGCACCTGGCACACTGATTGGTTTAACTGGCGTAACGCCCAAATCACGCCTATGCATAATATAACAGGTAGCGCAGGTGTTTTAGGGATAACGGCAGGTGTGTAAGAGAGCAACTTTTGCAGGGGAACGCCTCTTACGCCGTGCTAAATCCCCAAATAAGGGGTTTAAGGACTCTGGGATTCACAGAGGAGCAGAGTCCGGCTGCTGGCTCAGGGCCTTGTTGTGCTGGAGGCTCCAGGCGTCGCAGGGTGGCCTTGAGTTTGATGCGAGCAGCAGCTGGGAGCCGGCGGAGGGATATGAGCGGCTGAGTGACGAGAGCTGTTTTGGGCTGGTTGAAGACCAGACACAGCGCCACCTGCTGGATCACCTGCAGAGACCTGACCGCCGCCGGGAGCCCGGACAGGAAGGAGCTGCAGGAACCACAAGCACCTGGACCAGGAGGCGAGCTGCAGGTTCACACAGGTGTGGTCTGATTCTCCTGACGTTGTACAGGACAAGTCTGCTGCATGTTCCTTTAAGGTCAGCTGGTCGTCTGCCATGACACCTGAGTTTCCACGTGGTTACCTGTGTCCGAGGCGGCGGGCAGGTCAGGCAGAAGCAGAGCAGAGGCAGACTGGCAGCTCGAGCTGGTCGTCGTGTTTCCTCTGCAGACAGTGCCGTCCTGAGAGGGGAGAGTTTGGCTCCGTTTGATCATGAAGTTGGTTACATTTAACTGTGAACTGGGGAACCAGCTTTTGATGCTCAGACCCCAGTAGGAAGTAGATCGCCATGGGAAGCGATCCCATGGAGTAGGAGCCTCCATATGAGCAAGAACCTCCTCCTGAGCCTCGACACCGGTGCTGGTGGTGAGGAGCGGGGAGCTGGATGATGGGATGTCCTCATGAGACGGAGCTCCTGATGGGAGCATTTGGTTGGAGAGGACCAGACATCCACAGAGGAGTGACCGGCTGAAGTCGGGTTCTGACTGGATGAAGACAGGACTGAGCCGACGAGCTCGGAGAGACGGAGCTCGGAGGGACGGAGAGACAGAGGGACGGAGAGACGGAGCTCGGGGGGATGGAGAGACGGAGAGACGGAGCTCGGAGAGGCGGAGCTCGGAGAGGCGGAGCTCGGAGAGACGGAGCTCGGAGAGACGGAGCTCGGAGAGGCGGAGCTCGGAGAGGCGGAGCTCGGAGAGACGGAGCTCGGAGGGACAGAGAGACAGAGGGACGGAGAGACGGAGCTCGGAGAGGCGGAGCTCGGGGAGGCGGAGCTCGGGGAGGCGGAGCTCGGAGAGACGGAGCTCGGAGGGACGGACTTTGGCTGAGTTTGATTCCTGGTGCTTTAAGGCTGAGTCGTGGTCTCAGCCGGTTCTGCAGTTTCCGGTCTAGATTTTGCTGCTGGAAGTCGCGTCTCTTTTAGATTCTGATCATTTTGATGGAGCAGGTCATCATCAGTTGAGTGTTTGATCCTTCAAAGATCAACTGGATCACACAACCAACTCACCGCTGTCAGCTCTGGGCTGCTGCTTCACAGAAACACCTCTGCTTCTTCTGCTGCTGCTTCTGCTGCTTCTTCTTCTGCTGCTGCTTCTTCTTCTTCTTCTTCGCCCAATGTGATCGTCATCTAACATTTATGTTGGCCAATATGATGCATGAAAATTAATTGATATATTGATGATATATTGATAATGTCTGTGGAGATTTAACATTAACATTTGGAGATGTTAACCTACTACATATAACCACATGCTCTCTCTCCCTCTCTCTCTCTCTCTCTCCCTCTCTCTCTCTCTCTCTCTCTCTCTCTCAGTCGGGCGGGGGCAGCCCTCAGTCTCAGCGTCCTGCCGAGCTCTCAGACGACGAGGTGGGCGAGCTCTTCCAGCGGCTGGCCGAGGTGCAGCAGGAGAAGTGGATGCTGGAGGAGAAGGTGAGGAGGCGCAGACGCATCACTTCCTGTTCAGACATCATGCCCCGCCCCCCTCCCCCCCGTGCAGATGAGCGTCAGCGGCTCGTTTTCCTCCCCCCGGTGTTTTCCGGAAGACGCTGTTTGTGGGCCAGGTTGACGTTTCCAGGTCAAAACTTAAACACAGCCGGGTCTAAACGCAGGCATACGTTTGATATGAATTATTGACGCTCGCTGTATTATTGAATATTTTTAACCCGTCAGTCGTGAGTGACAGCCGAGCAGCTGAGCCAGATCCTGACAAAATGACTGAAACCACACAGCTTTGTTCTTCACACCCATCAACAGCCGGTAGCCGGTTACACAGTGTGTGTGTGTGTGTGTGTGTGACAAATAATGCAATAAAATGAAATGAGCCCACGGCGACGGGAGATTAACTCGTGGCTATTTTTTTCTACAAAGCCGTGTGGTTTAATTTATCTGGTTTTCCCAACATGTTCGGGTCAGATTATAGAAATAAGAGAGTGGAGCCGTCACCTGTGGCTCCGTCTCTGCTGGAGAAACCCGAGCACCGAGCTGTCAGCAAACACAGCCGGCCCGCACGGCGCCCGGGAGAGTAAACACACCGAACAGACACCCAGCCAACAGACACACATGAGGCGGCCGTGTGAATATGGACTGCTTATATATAGAGCTGGATTATAGGAGGAAAAGCAATAATCAAATAAAACAGGTGTATCTGGTCTAAAAGGCTCTGTAATCTGTACGTCTGCTTGGTGATTGGCCCAGACGGCGTGTGGGCGACATCGTGCCGACCGTCACCGCGTTCCTGTTTTTACTGACAGGGTGAAGGAAAAAGAAATAGCAGAAAGAAATAGAAAAAAATGCTTTATTGTCTCCCTTTTGCATGCAGGAGGCAGAAATTTGTCTTCGACTTGCATGCATTAAAAATGCCTTTACATAAACATGCTAAGTACATCAAAACATCACAAGACACATTAAAAAGTTGACATAAATCACAAAAGAAGTGACATTAAACAGCACCAAGAGCTCGATGGTGAGGAATGAATGCATATAAGGATAAAGTGCATTGTGCTGAGGTAGGATTTAAATAAGATGTTATATACTGAGGCAGCAGGCTGGCTTCACATAAATATAAATATAAATATTAATATAATACTGTTCTTTCTCAGGTGAAACATCTGGAGGTGAGCTGCTCCTCCATGGCTGAGGACATCTGCAGGAAGAGCGCCATCATCGAGACCTACGTGATGGACAGCCGCATAGGTACACACACACACACACACACACACACACAGGCATCATGCACTGAGAGCGCATAAAGCCGATCCCTTGGTCACCACAACCGAAAAAACCTGCACTGCAAAAAGTCAAAATCCAAGATTATTTGTCTTATTTCAAGTAAAAATGTCTTATTTCTAGTCAAAATATCTCATTACACTTAAAATAAGACATGATCACCTCAGAAGTTGTCACAAGTAAAAATTTGCTTGTTCCATTGGCAAAATTTGTTTCTTGTTTCAAGCTAATTTTCACTTGTTTCAAGTAGATTTTCACTTGAAACAAGTTGAAACAGGTGAAAATTGTCTAAAAACAAGTTATTTCTGAGCTGATCATGTCTTGTTTTAAGTGTAATGAGATATTTTGACTAGAAATGAGACAAATAATCTTGGTAAGATTTTGACTTTTTGCAGTGTGGTGCCGTCTCGTTGTGATAAACTCTTCTGTGAGTCTGTGAGTTTTGTGGCTGATCCAGATGTGCAGAGCAGGACTCCAGATGTTTTCAGCAGCTGTTTCCTGCTGCAGCAGCTGCGTCTGGTGTTCCCGTCCCGCTCTCCTCAACACAAACTCCAACCCGCACGCTGCTGGGAGCAGAGATGTGGTTTGGTCTGTGGCTGTGACCGAGCCGAACCTCACGACATGTTCCACCAAACACCGTGAGACATCAGTCAGTGTGAGGAGGAAGCACGAGAACCGTCACGTCAGGGGGATAAAACACTCAGATTTCACCTGTTTGTTTGGCTCACATCTCGTTAGAAACACCTTCATCAGACAGTTTGAGGTTTACAGGTTAAATGAGGCGATAAACAGCTGGAGGTTGTAGATGCAGGAACCAATCGCTAGCTCTCGTTTCTCTTTTTTTTCTCTCCTCCGCCCCTTCCAGCTTGTGATTGGTTCCTGCATCTAGACCCATGTGGTGTGCATGATCTCTGCCCCGTGTGTTGACCTGTAAATAATCTGAGAAAACTAACAGTTTACAAGATTACAGTCGTAAATTTATGAGAACAAACTCAGAAAACATGTTTTTTCTTTTACTTTTTTTCGGCTGTTGATCGAGGAACCACATCACCTCCAATGTCCAAGATTAAAGTCGTAAATTTACCAGAAAACACTTTCCAGTTGTGGTGTTCTGAGATCAAACCCTACCCCAGGCCAACAGGTGGCGCTGTGTAACTGCTGTCTTACAGATAGAGGGGAAAAAGACAGGAAGTGTTTCTGTGTAGAGCTGTAAGTAAATTAAGTTGTGACGTTCTCCTCTGTCCGGAGCCTCTTCTTTTATTTATTTTTTTCCCCATTTTTCTTTTTTCACAAATTTGATTTTTTTTTTCTTGTGAATTTGCCTTTTTTTTGTCGAAATATTACCTCCGTCCCTCCGGCTCCGTCTTTTTTTTCTCTGTCCAGCGGCACGAATACGCCGTCGTAGAGAGAAAAAAATGTCTTTTATTATTAATCTGTGTGTATCTGTGTGTCTTCCTGCTTCTGTTCTCAGCAGGGAAATTAAGCTCCTGCCTTTAATCTACACACACACACACACACACACACACACACACACACACACACACACCTCACTGCACTGCAGTGAATTCCATTGTATTATTACATTTTACATTCGTCCTCTCTCTCTCTCTCTCTTATTGCATCTGAACTCTATGTCTCTCTCCCGAGCGCCCGCCAGGTTCCAGCGCTGCTATATTTAGCTGCTCTGCTGTTTGAGCAAGGTGTGTGTGTGTGTGTGTGTGTGTGTGTGTGTGTGTGTGAGTGTGTGTGTGAGTGTGTGAAAATTAGTTTTCTTTAATAACTGTGGAGGACTTCAGAGCTCTGTGGAAACTATCAGCACATTTCCTTTTCAATTAAATACACTCCTTCATTCCTCTTTTTTTTCTTTTCAGTTTGTTTTTTTTTTACTCTCATTCTGTTCCATTTTTTTCTTTTCATTTCTTTCCCCAGTTCCTTTCCTTCCCTTCTTTCCTTTCCTTCCCTTCTTTCCTTTCCTTTCCTTTCCTTTCTTTCCTCTACTTTCTTTTTCTTTCCTTTCCTTACCCTTCCTTTCCTTTTCTTCCTTCCCATCTGTTCCTTTCGCTTCTTCCTCTCTTTTCCTTTCCTTCCTCTCTTTTCCTTTCCTTTCCTTTCCTTTCCTTTCCTCCTCTCCTGCTGTTTTTAATTTCATGTCTGACTGATTTAACATCCTCTCTCTCTCTCCCTCCCATTAACATTGTAATAATGGTAAATCTAATGGGCAGTAAAACTGGCGAGCCCAGCTTCCCCTGCACACTGGACTGTGTGTGTGTGTGTGTGTGTGTGTGTGTGTGTGTGTGTGTGTGTGTGTGAGTGTGTGTGTGTGTGTGAGTGTGAGTGAGTGTGTGTGTGTGTGTGTGTGTGTGGATGTGGATGTGGATGTTGCTGTACCTCTGAATATTTGATGCTGCAGCTGTTTGAAAAACAGACATCACCAGGCTGATACACACACACACACACACACACACACACACACACACACACACACACACACACGTTATGTGAGAGCTTTATTCATCAGGATGAAGTGACAGCTGAGTGACTGTGACTGTGATGAAGGATCAGTCCATCATCTTCATCACGTCTGATTGGTCATCATTTGGTTTGGTGTGTTTATGTTCGGTGTGTGAGACGCTGCGTGCCGCTGGGTTTTGACCAGGTGGTGGCGCTGTGTGGCGCTGTGTGTGAGCCGCTGGGTTTTGACCAGGTGGTGGCGCTGGGTTTTGACCAGGTGGTGGCGCTGTGTGTGAGCCGCTGGGTTTTGGCCAGGTGGTGGCGCTGGGTTTTGACCAGGTGGTGGCGCTGGGTTTTGACCAGGTGGTGGCGCTTGGTTTTGACCAGGTGGTGGCGCTGTGTGTGAGCCGCTTGGTTTTGACCAGGTGGTGGCGCTTGGTTTTTACCAGGTGGTGGCGCTGTGTGTGAGCCGCTGGGTTTTGACCAGGTGGTGGCGCTGGGTTTTGACCAGGTGGTGGCGCTTGGTTTTGACCAGGTGGTGGCGCTGTGTGTGAGCCGCTGGGTTTTGACCAGGTGGTGGCGCTGGGTTTTGACCAGGTGGTGGCGCTGGGTTTTGGCCAGGTGGTGGCGCTGGGTTTTGACCAGGTGGTGGCGCTGTGTGTGAGCCGCTGGGTTTTGACCAGGTGGTGGCGCTTGGTTTTGACCAGGTGGTGGCGCTGGGTTTTGGCCAGGTGGTGGCGCTGGGTTTTGACCAGGTGGTGGCGCTGTGTGTGAGCCGCTGGGTTTTGACCAGGTGGTGGCGCTGTGTGTGAGCCGCTGGGTTTTGACCAGGTGGTGGCGCTGGGTTTTGACCAGGTGGTGGCGCTGTGTGTGAGCCGCTGGGTTTTGACCAGGTGGTGCCGCTGGGTTTTGGCCAGGTGGTGGCGCTGGGTTTTGACCAGGTGGTGGCGCTGTGTGTGAGCCGCTGGGTTTTGACCAGGTGGTGGCGCTGGGTTTTGACCAGGTGGTGGCGCTGTGTGTGAGCCTCTGGGTTTTGACCAGGTGGTGGCGCTGTGTGTGAGCCGCTGGGTTTTGACCAGGTGGTGGCGCTGTGTGTGAGCCGCTTGGTTTTGACCAGGTGGTGGCGCTTGGTTTTGGCCAGGTGGTGGCGCTGGGTTTTGACCAGGTGGTGGTGCTGGGTTTTGACCAGGTGGTGGTGCTGGGTTTTGACCAGGTGGTGGTGCTGGGTTTTGACCAGGTGGTGGTGCTGGGTTTTGGCCAGGTGGTGGCGCTGTGTGTGAGCTGCTGGGTTTCGGCCAGGTGGTGGCGCTGGGTTTTGACCAGGTGGTGGTGCTGGGTTTTGACCAGGTGGTGGTGCTGGGTTTTGACCAGGTGGTGGTGCTGGGTTTCGGCCAGGTGGTGGCGCTGGGTTTCGGCCAGGTGGTGGCGCTGGGTTTCGGCCAGGTGGTGGTGCTGTGTTTTGGCCAGGTGGTGGCGCTGTGTGTGAGCTGCTGGGTTTTGGCCAGGTGGTGGCGCTGTGTGTGAGCTGCTTGGTTTTGGCCAGGTGGTGGCGCTTGGTTTTGACCAGGTGGTGGCGCTGGGTTTTGACCAGGTGGTGGCGCTGGGTTTTGACCAGGTGGTGGCGCTGTGTGTGAGCCGCTGGGTTTTGACCAGGTGGTGGCGCTGGGTTTTGGCCAGGTGGTGGCGCTGTGTGTGAGCCTCTGGGTTTTGGCCAGGTGGTGGCGCTGTGTGTGAGCTGCTGGGTTTTGGCCAGGTGGTGGCGCTGTGTGTGAGCTGCTGGGTTTTGGCC
This sequence comes from Myripristis murdjan, assembly GCF_902150065.1. NCBI lineage: Eukaryota > Metazoa > Chordata > Actinopteri > Holocentriformes > Holocentridae > Myripristis > Myripristis murdjan. The sequence goes on from NC_043986.1 coordinate 1,221,469, forward strand.
AGGTGGTGGCGCTGTGTGTGAGCTGCTGGGTTTTGGCCAGGTGGTGGCGCTGTGTGTGAGCTGCTGGGTTTTGGCCAGGTGGTGGCGCTTGGTTTTGACCAGGTGGTGGCGCTGTGTTTTGACCAGGTGGTGGCGCTGCGCTGTGCTGGGCCAGTCAGGTTTATGATCAGCAGCTTGGACGTGCAGGATGGAGGAAGCATGGCCTTGGCGTCTCACCTGGGTGGGCGGGGCTTCACTCTGTGCACCTGAGCACAGAAACCCTGAGGGAGTTTGAGTCTGAGGAAAAGGAGAAGCTGCAGCGTGTGTGCTGGTTTTATTTCCAAATAACACACACACACACACACACACATGCACGCACACGCACACGCTCACACACACACATAGTAGGAGAGCAGTTTATTTGATGCAGGTCAGGAATGTCGTGTGTACCTGCTGACACACCTGACACACTGCTCTGACATCAGACCAGCTGAGGAGCTTTCTCATGTTTGTTTCAGTGTGTGTGTGTGTGTGTGTGTGTGTGTGTGTGTGTGTGTGTATTTTCCTTTGCTCCTTTCCTTTCCTTTGCTTTCCTTTCCTCGTTAACTTTCTTCCTCTCTTGTCCATCTTCCCTTTCCTTCCCTTTCCTTTCCTTCCCTTTCTTCCTTTCCTTTCCTTTCCTTTCCTTTCCTTTCCTTTCCTTTCCTTTCCTTTCCTTTCCTTTCCTTCTTTCCTTTCCTTCCCGTTCCTTCTTTCCTCTCCTGATTGGCTCTTGAACGCCATGCTAATTTGCATAAAGTTTAGCTTGGCCCATCTTTGCCCCGCCCCTCTCTTCCTCACGGTATCCCAGCATGCTCAGCGTGGTGAGTCCCTGGCCTGAAGGTGGAACTGGCCTCCAGATAGAACCAGAAGAACTAGACTGGACAGTTAAACCTGCAGCTTCTGCCTGCTCTGGTTCTGTCACTCACACAGCAACAGGAGTGTGTGTGTGTGTGTGTGTGTGTGTGTGTGTGTGTGTGTGTCTGTGTGTGTCTGTGTGTGTGTGTGTGTGTGTGTGTGTGTTAGTACACACTGCAGCACAAAGCAGGGTTTTCTGCTCGAAAACCAATTGTCTCTCTGGTTTATTTTATTTTTCTTCCTCTCTTTCTCACTCCGTCCATCTGTTCCTTCTTCTTTTTATCGCTCTGTGTGTGTGTGTGTGTGTGTGTGTGTGTGTGTGTGTGTGTTCTGCTGCGGTCTTGTTTATGCTGCTGTTTTATGGGTCTCCACACACTCAGCTGTGTGTCTGTGGGTGTTGGAGTGTGTGTATGGGTTGTTTTACGAGTGTGTTGTCTTAATGTGTGTGTGTGTGTGTGTGTGTGTGTGTGGAGGGGGTCATGTCTAGTTTTATGATAGCATCAGATGTGATTTACCAGCGTGTGTGTGTGTTGGTGTGTGTGTGTGTGTGTTGGAGGGTTAATAGGAAGGGAGTGCAACAGTAGCATCAGATGCAATATGTGTGGTGGTAAAGTCTGTGTGTGTGTGTGTGTGTGTGTGTGTGTGTGTGTGTGTGTGTGTAACGTGTTTGATAGTAAAGCTGTCTCGTTTACAACTGAGACCCATAAAACCACCGAGACACAACAAGTCCTACTGTCCTTTCCTTTCCTTTCCTTTCCTTTCCTTTCCATCTTTGCTTTCCTTCCTTTCCTTTCCTTTCCTTTCCTTTCCTTTCCTTTCCTTTCCTGTCCTTTCCTTTCCTTTCCTTTCCTTTCCTTTCCTTTCCTTTCCTTTCCATCTTTTCCTTTCCTTTCCTTCTTTCCTTTCCTTTCCTTTCCTTTCCTTTCCTTTC
>NC_043986.1:1223775-1243775 GCF_902150065.1 Myripristis murdjan
GTTATAATTCAGTTATAGATCAGTTATAGATCAGTTAACCTTCAGTTGTAGACCAGTTATAGATCAGTTATAGATCAGTTATAATTAAGTTATAGATCAGTTATAGTTCAGTTATAGATCAGTTAACCTTCAGTTATAGTTCAGTTATAATTCAGTTATAGATCAGTTATCGTTCAGTTATATATCAGTTATAGTTCAGTTATCGTTCAGTTATATATCAGTTATAGATCAGTTATCGTTCAGTTATCGTTCAGTTATAGATCAGTTATAGTTCAGTTATCGTTCAGTTATCGTTCAGTTATAGATCAGTTATAGTTCAGTTATAGATCAGTGATAGATCAGGTGATATCAGGTGATTGATACGTTGTCGTTGTTGTGCTGTGCGGTGTGTATGTGGCTCGGGCCTCCAGCTGCCTGCTGAGCTCCAGATGTTCATTCAAATAAAAGACAAAGTGACATCACGTGTTTCAAACAAGCCGAGAGCTTCTATTGGTCGGTGAAGTTTGTGTTTATCCGTCACCATGGCAACCAGGTTATTAATCAGCCTGTCTCCTCCCTCCTTTCCTCTTGTTCTCTCCTCTGTCTCCTTCTCTCGCTCCCTTTCTCTCCTTCTTTTTCTCCTCCTTCCTCCTGTCTGCCCCCTCCCAGACGTGTCGGGCGCGGCCCTGGGCGCTCAGGGCGACAGAGGAGGTCTGGGCTCGGTTCTCAGGGATTTGGTGAAACCGGGAGACGAGAACCTGCGGGAGATGAACAAGAAGCTGCAGAACATGTTGGAGGAGCAGCTGACCAAGAACATGCACCTGCAGAAGGTACAGCACACACACACGCACGCAAACACATATGCACACACCACACACACACACACACACGCACACACCACACACACACGTGCACGCACACACACATACACACACACACACCCCAAATACTGCCACACACACAAGTGAAGTGCAGACACAGATTCTCCGTTTGTCCAAATAAATTTCTGCCGTCAGTTTGGTGGAAATTTTCTGCATTCTGGAAATTATCAGTACAAACAGGAAGCGATCGATCCAAAGAGGAAGTGATCGATCCAAAGAGGAAGTGATCAATCCAAAGAGGACGCGATCGATCCAAAGAGGACGCGATCGATCCAAAGAGGACGTGATCGATCCAAACAGAAACCAATCGATCCAAAGAGGAAATGATCGATCCAAAGAGGAAGTGATCGATCCAAAGAGGAACCAATCGATCCAATGAGGAACCAATCGATCCTAAGAAGAAGTGATCGATCCAAACAGAAACCGATGGATCCAAAAAGAAACCGATCGATCCACAGAGGAAGCGATCGATCCAAACAGAAACCAATCGATCCAAAGAGGAAGCGGTCGATCCTAAGAGGAAGTGATCGATCCAAACAGAAACCGATCGATCCAAACAGAAACCGATCGATCCAAAGAGGAAGCAATCGATCCAAACAGAAACTGATCGATCCAATGAGGAACCAATCGATCCTAAGAAGAAGTGATCGATCCAAACAGAAACCGATGGATCCAAACAGAAACCGATGGATCCACAGAGGAAGCGATCGATCCAAAGAGGAAGCGATCGATCCAAACAGAAACCGATGGATCCAAAGAGGAAGCGATTGATCCTAAGAGGAAGTGATCGATCCAAACAGAAATCGATGGATCCAAACAGAAACTGATCGATCCAAAGAGGAAGCGATCGATCCAAACAGAAACCGATGGATCCAAACAGAAACCGATCGATCCAATGAGGAACCAATCGATCCTAAGAAGAAGTGATCGATCCAAACAGAAACCGACGGATCCAAACAGAAACCGACCGATCCACAGAGGAAGCGATCGATCCAAAGAGGAAACGATGGATCCAAAGAGGAAGCGATCGATCCAAAGAGGAAGCGATCGATCCGAAGAGGAAGCGATCGATCCAAACAGAAACCGATGGATCCAAACAGAAACTGATCGATCCAATGAGGAACCAATCGATCCTAAGAAGAAGTGATTGATCCAAACAGAAACCGATGGATCCAAACAGAAACCGATGGATCCACAGAGGAAGCGATCGATCCAAACACTAAGTTATTGATCCAAACAGGAAGTGATGGATCCAGACTGACCGCTGGAACACAGGCGTGTCTCCTGTGGAACGGAGGCAGGAAGTGACTGGACACACTGATGTCCTAGCTGTTTCTGTCACAGGCTGATTGACTGACCTCACCGCTCAGGCATTGTGGGTAATGTAGTTTAAGGCCGTTGCCTCTCGCTGCCAGCGGGGGGCGCCGGCGAGTTCAACTTCAAACGAACAGGAACAATTTCAATTTCAGATCAAGCTTCTTACGTGTGTGTGTGTGTGTGTGTGTGTGTGTGTGTGTGAAGTGTTGCCAAGTGGTGGGCGGTGGTAACTGTTCCCATGACGATGAACAGGAATAGAACACTGCTCTAAGCTCGCTGCAGCCGTGTGTGTGTGTGTGTGTGTGTATGTGTGTGTGTGTGTGTGTGTGTGTGTGTGTGTGCAGTGGTGTGCGGTTGATGAGATTACTGTACACTGTTTAAGACACACACACACACACACACACACCAAACTCACCTGTCAGCTTTCACCTGATGTGTGTGTGTGTGTGTGCGTGTGTGTGTGTAAAGCGGTTAATTCCTTGCAGGGGGTGTAGTTGTGTTTTGAAAAGTGTGTGGGAGGACAGAACGCCCTAGGGGAGGTCCAGGTTACACACACACAGACACACACACACACACACACACACACACACACACACACACAGACAGACACACACACACACAGACACACACACACAGACACACACACACACACACACACACACACACACACACACACACACACACAGACACACACACAGACACACACACACACACACAGACAGACAGACACACACACACACACAGAAACACACACACACACACACACACACACACACACACACACACACACACACACACACACACACACACACACAGTAACCTTGACAGAGGAGAGATTCGGAGAAACTTCTTCTGCTCTTTTCTTCCTCAAAGAAACCCTTTGTGTGTGTGTGTGTGTGTGTGTGAGTGTGTGTGTGTGAGTGTGTGTGTGTGTGAGTGTGTGTGTGTTGGAATGTGCACAGTGAACCATGTTCACAAAAGTTGATTGATTTAATGATATGGAGGTGATTGATTACTTGACAGATCATCAATATCAATAATAGAAATCCCCTCTCTCTCTCTCTCTCTCTTTCTCTCTCTCTCTCTCTCTCTCTCTCTCTCTCTCTCTGCAGGACTTGGAGGTTTTGTCCCAGGAATTAGTCCGTCTCAGTAAAGAGAGCAGTCCTGGTGGCAGCGTGGCTGGGTCTGGATAGGACTAATGCCTGGATATTTCTCCATCCCTCCCCCCCGCCCCCCCCCTCCATTCTCCTCAGACAGGGGAGGCTGGGGGCTCAGACTATGACCCGGATCCTCTTCTTTCCATTCCTGCTTTCCTCTCATGACCTAAGACCAGCGGAGGTCTCTGACTATGCTCTGGAGGCTTCGTCATTGCACCACTCAAGTCCACCAGCTGGGCTCCAACTAAATGCTGGAAACTGTCCCTCTGCCATCTCTGAATGACAGGATGAAGAGAAACGAAAAGATCTGGAGGTGGAATATAAACGACAGGGGGAATGGAAAGATAGAGAAAACGACTGATTGAACTAATTGAATGTAAGGCAATTAGACTGTACCACTCAGCTCTTCTGTCTGTCAGGTCCTGGCTACGTCCTGGAACACACACACACACACACACACACACACACACACACACACACAAATGCGTGCTTGTAACAGACTCATGGTTTCCATTGTAACTGACTGTAAATCTGCTTTACTGGTTTCTATGACTGTATATCTGTCAGCTGGAACCTGGCTATGTCCCGGAACAAGTGCTTGCAATAGAAGTATGATTTCTATTGTAACTGACTGAATTAGCTGCTTTCACTGGTTTATGTGCGTTGTAATTCTATTGTAATCTAATCTCTCCATTGGGACATGGCTATGAGCTGGCCTACCTGCCTGGAACAGAACTGTATTTTGCATTACGATCACACACCTGCACATTTACTGTGTGCAGTCTTCAAGCCATTTAATTAGTAAGGATCTGGCTACATCCTGGAGCATCTCCCGTGTCAAAATTATGCCTCATTTTGCGCCTGACTGCGTTTTGGTTTGTTTGCTTTGTGAGTTAAGAGTGCCCTGTCTTTGGACAGGGCACTATGGTCTAGGTCTAGAATCTATGGTCTAGGTCGTGGAATCCAGGTCTATGTCCTGGATTCCACGTTTTAACTCTTAACGGTTCCCTTCTGTCACTGAGGCGTGTGTCTGTCGGCCCTGGCTATGTCCTGAACCACGCACATACTCCTGTACATTGCAATTGACTGTATATCTTTTTTGGTTTCTCTCTGTAACGTTTTTCTTTTAATGCCATTGTCTCGGCCGGGCTCTGTCTATGTCCTGGACGACATGCCCTTGACCTCTTGCAGTGTAACCTGATGTGTCTTGTGTATCTGCTGTGTTGCTCTGATGCCTGATCCGACCCGACCGCTACTGAGCATGTGCATCTGTCAACACAGATAGGACAGATGTGAGATGTCTTACTCGTTAGCTACATTCATCATCAACTCTGGAAAACATCTTTTTGGGTCAGCCTGCTGCAGCGTGGAGTTTAAAAGCCCGAGCGTCTAAAAACAGTTTGAACACTGACAATAACACACAACTTTACTTCACAATCTTTTCAAACACAGATAGAAAACCATTTCATGCCAAAATTATTAGTATCTTTAGTCTGTTTGTTTTTTTTTAAACGCCAGCTTCATCAAACTGCACCAAGAAGATTTAAAAAAAATGTTTTTAAAAAGATTTAACGGAAGACATTCTGAGATAAACACATAATTTTTTTTCCAGAGTTGACAATGAAAGTAACTAACGAGTGAGACATCCCTTTTCCGTCCTATCTCTGATGGCAGCTGCACGTGCTCAGTAGCAACCAGGTAGCTTTGGTCTGAGCGGGATGCAAAGCAGCTCCAGGAGAATCCGCTGAGTGGATCTCTCCTCTCTGAATTCAGACGGGACACCAAATGGCTCAGCGGCTCCAACTCCTCCTCCTCATGTTGGAAGTGACTCCTGTTTTGATTTGATTTGATTTTATTATTATTTTTTTTTTTTGTAAATCAGTTTTGGTCGCTCTGGAAATATTAGTTTTGCGATCGCAGCTTCCAGTCATCATGTAACGTCGCAGCGCACGGGATGCAGTTTAATAATAACACGGGACGCCAAACGGCACAAGGAAACACCTGCAGGGCCGTGGCTACGTCCTGGACTACATGAAACTGAAGCAGACCTCGTGTGTCTTTATCTTGTAACTGTATATCTTGCTTTGATTGTTCTGTCACCATCTACGTCTTGAGCTGTTTTCATGAATTCACCTCACGGACACGGGGACTCCAAACGGCGCAGTGGGGAGGCAGTCAAACTGTAACTCTGCTTTTCTTTGACTTCATTTTTTTGTTGCTTTTTTAAAATAATTCTGTGTGACCTGTCGGGCTCTGGCTACGTCCTGGACCAGGCGGCTGCGGCGGAGCTTGTCTGTGTTTGTATGTCTGCTTTGGTTTCTGGGAGTTTGAAAACCTGCAGCTCAAACCCGGGACAGAAAATGGCGCTGAGACAAAAACAACACCCGCAACCGCCTGTCTTGTTTGCTACACGGCCGCTGACTACGTCCTGGATTACAGGCCTTGTTGCTGTAGGCCTCATCTACTGACCGGGCCATGGCTACTTCCTGGACTGCCGCCTGTAGCAGGACTTTGTGTTTGTACGTTGTGACTGCCTGTATATCTCTGCTTTATTTTCATTTGTACACTGCAGACACGCTCACGCTAGTAGAGCGACTGAGTCTGACGCTGGGACTTTAAATCTGAAGTTTGTTTAATCCGATGAAAAAAAAAATAATCCGTGTTTCCAAAGCAGCTCCACCGGTTCCAGGATGTTTTCCTCCGAGCCGGAAAACACGTCGTCACAACCAAACAGAGCGGGAGCTCGATCTGCATGCACCAGACAGAGCCTCACTTCTGTCGCTTCCCCTGAAAACTTGATAAAGATAAATGTAGTGACCTTTGACCTTTACCCCCTGCGGCGCCTCGGTCAGGGCGCACCAGGTCACAGCTGATTGGTCCAAACGGGGGCCGGTGGAGCCGCGGTGGAGCCGGCGTCTCAGTGTGGGAGCGAGCGGGACGGGGCCGGTCTACGTGCTGGGCTGCACACTCTGGATCCTGTACATAACCTGTGACATGACTAATACCTGTAACAAAGAATCACACAATGTATTTATGAGACGATGATTATTGATTATTGATTATTGTAACTATGAAGAGGTAAAGTGTCGTGTGGAGACCCGACCGCCTCCCGAGTCTCTGTCCTCAACACAGATTATCAACAGATTTTAATCTGAGCTCAGACTGACTGACTGACTGACTGAATTACTGACTTACTGACTCACTCACTGATTGACTGACTTACTCACTGACTGGCTGGCTGACTTACTCACTGACTGACTGACTGACTTACTCACTGACTTACTGACTGACTCACTGACTGACTTACTGACTCATTCACTGATCGACTGACTCACTGATTGACTGACTTACTCACTGACTGACTGACTGACTTACTCACTGACTGACTGAATGACTCACTGACTGACTTACTGACTCATTCACTGATTGACTGACTCACTGACTGACTTACTGACTCACTCACTGATTGACTGACTGACTGACTTACTGACTGACTGACTGACTCACTGACTGACTTACTGACTCACTCACTGATTGACTGACTGACTGACTTACTGACTGACTGACTGACTTACTCACTGACTGACTGACTGACTGACTTATTCACTGACTGACTGACTGACTTATTCACTGACGTACTGACTGACTGACTCACTGACTTACTGACTGACTCACTGACTTACTGACTGACTGACTGACTCACTGACTGACTGACTCACTGACTGACTGACTTACTCACTGATTGACTGACTGACTTACTGACTCACTCACTCACTGATTGACTGACTCACTGATTGACTGACTTACTCACTGATTGACTGACTCACTGACTGACTGACTTACTGACTGATTGTCTGTCTGACTGACTGACTGACTTACTGACTGACTGACTGTCTTACTCACTGACTGACTGACTTACTGACTCACTCACTCACTGATTGACTGACTCACTGACTGACTGACTTACTCACTGATTGTCTGTCTGACTGACTGACTGACTTACTGACTGACTGACTGTCTTACTCACTGACTGACTGGCTGGCTGACTTACTCACTGACTTACTGACTGACTCACTCACTGATTTACTGACTGACTCACTGACTGACTTACTGACTCACTCAATTATTGACTGACTGACTTACTGACTGACTGACTGTCTGACTCAAGCCCAACACACACCGGCGGCGTCCGACGCGCGTCAAACAGCCGCCCCCATTATTTTCTATGTGTGTCCGCACACCGGCGGCGGCTAGACGCGCGTTAACGCGCCGCGCCGCTACCTTTTACGCCACTGTCCTATTTCCAGCGTCGACGCGCCTGAAAAAGCGTATTTTTTCCCTTGCGGATGTCCATCCCAGCTTCCGTAGCTGCTCTTCTTCTCTACTTCTGTGGCTCTTTCCTGTGTTTTAATAAAACTGTCAGTCAAACAGATCTAGTTCACATTACAAATAAGTGCTCTGCTGGTTTGAAGGATATATTGCGGTAAACATGTCCGTTATATGCACCGTTTTTTCCTGGTTTTCCATTTTAAACATAACTGAAACTACCGCACTACTTGATCAATAAGCTACTGCCCATCACTGGATATTAAGTTATGGTAGCCTGTCAGACAATGCTGGTTGATTTGTCTTTTTTCCGTGGTATGTAGTTTTTTTCCCCAGTTAACGCCGATTGACGTTCTACAGCGCGACGCTTCCAGTTTGTGTTGGGTGCGTCAGGTGACGCGCGTCACCCGACGCACCGCGACGCTACGCTGCCGGTGTGTGTTGGGCTTGACTCACTGACTTACTGACTGACTGACTCACTGATTGACTGACTGACTGACTCACTGATTGACTGACTCACTGATTGACTGACTTACTCACTGACTCACTGACTGACTGACTCACTGACTGACTGACTCACTGACTGACTGACTTACTCACTGATTGACTGACTGACTGACTCACTGATTGACTGACTCACTGATTGACTGACTTACTCACTGACTGACTGACTCACTGACTGACTGACTCACTGACTGACTTACTGACTCACTCAATTATTGACTGACTGACTGACTGACTGACTGACTGATCATGTGGTGTTTCTGCTGCTGCATGAGGCTCCAACACACACACACACACACACACCTCACCCTCACCTGAACACAGTCAGCCGGTCATGTGACTGTCGGCCGGTCATGTGACAGCCAGCTGGTCATGTGACAGCCACACACTCCATGTGGACATGAGAAATATATCCTGAAAGACGAACAACAACACACTTTGGCCCCCTGCTTACAAATTGGAGGAACTATTTTGTGCCGTAGCGCTGCCCCTGTATCAGTCCGCTGACGGTGTGTATGATGATAATAATGATAAAAATTAAATATGAAGAAAAAGAAAGAAGGACAGAACAAGAACATTATTAGGAAATGATCACAAAGATGTGCAGAAAACTATTTATAATTATAATTTATAATTATTATAATCATATATTTAAAGTTATGTCACAGGAAACTTTCAGGTCATTTTCTTCTTGTAGTTTTTTAAATATTTTCTTTAATTTTTCGAGTTTTTTCTTGCCAAATGTTTTTGAAGGAAATCAAATGAACCTGCTCGGCTTTCAGGTTAAAACTGAACCAAAAATCAACAAAAACAGTAAAAGCTGTCAGATGAAGAAGAAGAAGACGGCGGGCGGGATCTGCTGCAGTGAAGCTCAGCACACACACACACGCACACACACACACACACACATGCACACACACACACACACACACACACTGCAGGAAACAGGAAGTGGAAAGTCAAAGTGAGTTTTGTCGGAGAAAGTTGGAGGCGGCGTGTCGGGTCGCAGCCGGCGCTAATTAGCTGCCCGCTACTTCCTGTCCCACAGGAAACGGCAGATTAGAGAGGTGACCGCCGGGCGCTAACGAGGTCCTCCTTAACGAGATAGCAGCTGATTGGCTGGACCGAGGGTTAATGGAAGGTGCCGGGCCCTGATTTCTCCGCTTTGGTTTTAATTAGAGACGAATCGCAGAGGGAGAGGACGCCGTGTTTATCTGACGGCCGGACTGAACTCCACATCGCCGTGGCAACAAGAGTCTGCAGGGTTCTGCGGGGAGCGTCGTGGTTCTGCACGGAACCAAAGATTCACCAAAATAAATAACAAAATAAAAGCTTTTACATTCAGACGACACACTTTGAAAAAGTTTGATTCAGTTTTTCTGTTCTCCGTCAGAACCTTTTTTTATTTTGCTGAGACTGAAGGAGAAAGAAAAGGAGGAGAAAAGGAGAAACGACAGGAGGAGGAAAAGGAGAAATAAAAAACAGTTTTGTTCACTTATTTTGCACAATTTCCTCTTTCAGTTTCGGTTTCAGCTGCAGTCGGTTTTCTTTCTTCCTTCTCGGTTCGTCCCTTCCTGCCGGCTGTAGACGCTCCTGTCCCTCTGAGCCTCGGATTAAAGGCTCCAAAATAAACTTTTCACTTTTATCTCTGCGGCACCTTTCAGAATAAGAGTCGACAAAGTGCTTTAAAATCCAGGCAGAGGGATTTACAAAATAAATGTACATGATTAAAGGGAGGGAAGAAAGAAAAAGACAAACACTAAAAATATCTTATATATTCAGCATTTTTAATATTTTTTTATATACAGATAGATAATACAGTTTTAGTTCATCTGAAGTCATTTTTATTGTTTCAGTAACAGCAAAGCTGAAACTTTTTTTTTAGAATGATTTTAATTTGTGATATTGAACTTAAGTGAAGAGGAGGAGAAGAAAAACAGGAGGATGAAGGATGGATGGATGGAGGACGAAGGAAAAAATGGAGAAAAGTCGAGAGGAAAGTGAAGTGGAAAACGAGTGAAGATGAGAGGACGAGTTGAAAGAAGAGGAGGGGGTGAACAGGAGGGCAGAGGAGAGATGAAACGGGAGGAGGAGGGGGGTCATGGGGGGGTGACAGAGTGAAGGAGAGAAGAAATGAAAAAGTGAAAAGGTGAAGGAGGGTCGGGGAGAGGAGCTGAAACGAGAGGAGAAACAGGAAGAGGAAGAAAGAAGAGAAGGAGGAAGCTGACCGTGTGTGTGTGTGTGCGTGTGTGTGTGTGTGTGCGTGTGTGTGTGTGTGTGTGTGTGGGAGCATGAGCTGTTTCCACTCAGCTGTCAATCAAACATTAACTCGTCATACGAGTCTCAGCTGACGTGAGGCCGCTCTGATTGGTCCGTTCTGGAGGCGTTAAAGGGGCGGGGGGGTGGGGGGGTGACATCTGTAGGAGTTGATCAATATTGATTATTGGTTTGCACGTGCCGTCAAACTGATCGCACGCTGCTCGACGACCTTCGACCCCCGAGCCGCCGACCGCCTGCTGTTCCACACCCATACAGGAATATTTATATTTATTTAAAATCTATATTTATATTAATATGAGTGCATCTCCATATGTACACACACACACACACACACACACTCTGCCTGCAGTTCAGACCTGAAGTGCAGTGTTTTCTTGTTTCAGCTGCTAAAAACCTGTGTTTTTATTTTTCCTATGATAACAGATCCACATCATATTTTTATTGTGTTTATGTTTTGCTGCCTGCTCTGACTGACACGGTTTACATTATATGTTTATGTTTTTTTTTTATAGGTTACAGAAAACATATTTTATATATTTCACTCATACATTTGGCCCTTGACTTGTTCTTTAGTTATCCTGAATTCTGAATCTTGAATCCTGAATCCTGAATCCTGAATCTTGAATCCTGAATCTTGAATCCTGAATCCTGATTTCAGCGTCTTCCTGGTTCTGTCTCTGCGCTGCGATGAGACTCTGCACCAGAGATGCTGCAAAAACTTTAACTTGTGATTTCTGCTGCAGGAAACAGGAAGCAGGCAGACAGGTGGCAGGCAGACAGGTAGCAGACAGACAGGCAGACAGGTGGCAAACAGACAGACATACAGGTGGCAGACAGACAGGCAGACAGGTAGCAGAAAAACAGGCAGACAAGTGGCAGACAGGTAGCAGACAGACAGGTGCAGACAGACAGGCAGACAGGTGGCAGGCAGACAGGCAGGTAGACAGGCAGAAAGGTGGCAGACAGACAGACAGGGCAGACAGACAGATGGGCAGCAGACAGACAGGCAGACAGGTGACAGACAGGTGCAGACAGGTAGCAGGCAGACAGGTGGCAGACAGACAGGTGGCAGACAGACAGGCAGACAGACAGGTAGCAGACAGACAGACAGACAGACAGGTGGTAGACAGACAGACAGGCAGACAGGTGGTAGACAGACAGACAGGCAGACAGGTAGCAGACAGGTGGCAGACAGACAGACAGGCAGACAGGTGGCAGACAGGTGGCAGACAGACAGGTAGCAGACAGACAGGTGGCAGACAGACAGGTGGCAGGCAGACAGGTGAAAACAGAACATGGCTAAAATAAAAACATGAGGCTGAGGCTCAGAGTCGCTGTGAGGCTGCTCGGGCTCTGCAGCGCCCCCTGCTGCTGAAACTGATGCTGACGTCAGCTTGACAGAGAAGGTGGGCGGAGCATGTCAGTGGCTGGGGGCGTGGCCTGTGTGTGTGTGTGTGTGTGTGTGTGTGTGTGCCGGCTCCTGCTGGCTCCACTCTGCATCACTGTTGTTGTTTTTTGGCACAAACTGACTCAAATCTAGTATCATTTTACTCACACACACACACACACACACACACACACACACACTCACACACACACACACACACACACACACACACACACACACACAGGCCATTAGGCTTCCCTGTGTTGTCAGACTACCTCATGTCCCTTCTCTCTCTCTCCCACTCACACACACACAACCTTAAGGTGGCCCACCACACGTGTGTGTGTGTGTGTGTGTGTGTGTGTGTGTGTGTGTGTGTGTGTGTGAGGACAGCGTGATGTAACAAGGTTCTATTCTCGCCCCAGGAAACCACGGCGATCCCTACATGACTGAGAGAGAGACAGTTTTAAAAATTCAGTAGTTTTCTCCTCTGAAAACACTCTGCCTGTCTGTCTGTCTGCCTGTCTGTCTGCCTGTCTGCCTGCCTGCCTGCCTGCCTGCCTGCCTGCCTGTCTGCCTGTCTGTCTGTCTGCCTGCCTGTCTGTCTGCCTGTCTGTCTGCCTGCCTGTCTGTCTCTCTGTCTCTCTCCCTGTCTGTCTGTCTGTCTCTCTCTCTGTCTGTCTGCCTGCCTATCTGTCTGTCTCTCTGTCTGTCTCTCTGTCTGTGTCTGTCTGCCTGTGGCAGCAGTGGAAAGAGAAACTACAAACTGCTCCTCCAGTAGAAGTACTGTTCCTCTGCTGGTATGTGACTGCAGTAGAAGTAGAAGTACTGTTCCTCTGCTGGTATGTGACTGCAGTAGAAGTTGAAGTACTGCTCCTCTGCTGGTATGTGACTGCAGTAGAAGTAGAAGTACTGTTCCTCTGCTGGTATGTGACTGCAGTAGAAGTAGAAGTACTGTTCCTCTGCTGGTATGTGACTGCAGTAGAAGTAGAAGTAGTGCAGTAAAAATGTCCTGCAGTAAAAGTCCAAAGTGTCTCATGTCAAATGTCCTGGCAGTAAAAGTGCCTGAGCTCCTTTTTCCAAACAGTAACTGTGTTAGCTGGGATCTTTTCCAGAGAACACGCTGCACACTGCAGGCTTTTAAAGGGACATTACACTAAAACTGAAGTGAGGACCCTGTAGAACACCTGTGTGGACACCAGGTGAGTCTGTGATCACCTTCAAGCAGAGCCGAGGGACTGATCAGTGACTCACCTGGTGCAGGTGTTGGCTCCCTGCTGCAGAGGAATAAGCTCATGAGATATACTCATTACTTATTATACACACACACACACATATATAAATATAGATATATAATATATGTTCCTTATGGAGTATCTCTATATCTGTCTCTAAATATCGAGCTCTCACTCTCTCTCTAGGTGTATAGATACGCAGTACCATTCCAATTAATCTCCTGTGTAACTGTGTGTGTGTGTGTGTGTGTGTGTGTGTGTGTGTGTGTGTGTGTGTGTGTGTGTGTGTAAATGTAAATGTGTTCCTTCCTCTCTTGTCATTCTGTCAGAAACAGTCAGAGCTCATGAACTTTACACTCCCTGCTTTAAACACACACTTTTGGCTGACCATCCACACACACACACACACACACACATTCTCTCTCACACACACACTCACACACACACAGTGGAGTGTGGGCCCCCAGAGGCCGGTGTGTATTGATTGGGCTCTCAGTGTGTGTAATGAGACCTGCTGCGTTTGTTTTTAGCTTCAGAGTGGGAGGGATATGTGGCACTGCGGCAAGACACACACACACACACACACACACACACACATACAGACGCACACACACACACACACACACACACAAAGACGCACACACACACACACATACACACACAAACACACACACACACACAAAGACGCACACAAAGCATGCAAACATGCATGCACACATACAAGAAGGCACAGAAATAGCCATATGCAATGCAAATAGATGCACACACACACACACACACACACACACACACACACACACACGTGGGAGGCTCTAATTGAGCAGAAACAGCCTGCGGTCTGATTACAGATCTGCTCTCCGTCACTCTTTCTGTCGTTCTTGGTTTTCTTTGTTTGTTCTTCTCTTCCCTCCCTCTTGTCTCTTCACTCTTCATCACGTTCCCTCCGTCTTTTTCCTCCGTGTCATCACTTCATCTTCTCTCTCTCTCTTGTTTTTCTCTCCATAAAGGAGCTCAAACTGCAGAACTCCATCTCCCAGCATCCTCCACAAGCTGAACCTGAGAATTTGAAAAAAGAGAGAAAGAAAAGGAAACTAAAAAATGTATTGAGAACTAAAAAAAGACCTGAAAATAATAATAATAAAAAAAATCTGTAACATAATTTTATATGTGTAATTTAATCATTTTATATTTATTAATTTCTGCAGGAGAAATCAGATTGAGAATCAGAGATACTTTATTGATACTGATTGATTGATCCTTTAATTATTTAGCTTTAAACCCTCATTCACTTCAGGACTGACTCTGACCTTTGACCTGGAGATCAGTTTAAATCTAGAGGAAGAAATAAATTACTGTAACTATTATAATTATTACAAAATTACTGTAAGACTTGTGTGTTACAGTGTCACTTCATCATATGAACTGTATCTGCAGCAGCTTTGAGTGTGTGTGTGTGTGTGTGTGTGTGTGTGTGTCTGACCTGACAGCCGGGTCACATTACCCCCCCCGTCTCTCTCTCTGTCAGACAGACAGGCTGTGTGTTGGATTTCCTTTTTATGAATTTCCTTCTGTCTCAATCTCACCTGCTGACACGACTCACACACACACACACACACACACACACACACACACACACACACCTCAAACATGATCAATAACACACACTGCGTCCTGACAGACTCTAAGTGAACAGATTGATGTGATTCTGCTGTGTCAGCATGTGGAGACACACAGGGGACGTCACCTGGTTAGAAAATATTACTGGTAATCTCATATGGACCAAAGTACTGGTCCTCACCTGTTAATCAGTGAGTTCAGGTGTTTCCCTCAGCCCCGCCCCCACAGGTGTGTAACCTCCAGCAGCAGCCCTGCAGTCTGCCTTCACCAACATCAGTGACAGAGCGTCTGGTTCTAAAGAGCTCACTGAGTTCAGGTGCTGCTGGAATAGTGATGGAACAGGAAGCCACCGCTGCAACAAGTCAGCTGCTCAACTTTCTTCCCTCCTAGATATTCCACCATCAGCTGGAAGTGGGATTATTGCAAAGTGGAAGCGTTTAGGAACCACAGCGACTCGGCCACCAGGGGGCGGCACCACGTAAAGTTACAGAGCGGGGTCGGCGAGCGCCGAGGCTCATAGAGCGTAAAAGAGTCCGACGCTCTGCCGCCTCAGGACCTGCAGAGCTCCAGACCTCCTCTGGCATCAACATCAGCACAGAAACTGAGCCGGGAGCTTCATGGCCGAGCGGCCGCACGCCAGCCTCACGTCACCGAGCACGACGCCGAGCGGCCGCACGCCAGCCTCACGTCACCGAGCACGACGCCGAGCGGCCGCACGCCAGCCTCACCTCGCCGAGCACCAGGGGCAGACTGGGACTAAAAAACTGGACTTTGACTAAGCCCGGCCCAAAACAACACATTTCTGAGTGTAGATAAAAACGTAGCAACCTAAAATAATATAACATACACTAACACTACTCAGTATGTTGTGTTAGTGTATGTTTATGAGCTGAAGAATATAATAAATTATCTTGAAGGAGTAGATGTTTACCAGTAAGCTTGACTCCAATAATTTAACAACATGTTAAATTATTATTATTATTTTAAAAATGTAAATTACTTATCAAACACACCTGTGATAACATAGATTAAAAAATAATCCAGAGTGATAGCCAGTGTGCTGCTGTTAGTCAGTGAAAATAGAGCGGAGTGGCAACTCTTCACTTTGTTACACAATCTATGTCAGTGTGCTGCTGTTAGCTGGAGAGTTTCTCTGCCTGTTGGCTCGTGCGGTGCCGGGCAGCTGTTATTATGTCAAATTACACGTTAAAAATAGATTCCATTTTATTTGGCTAATTTCGCGATTCCGTGATCGATAAGTCAAAAACAAAAGTCATTGGATCTGCACGATCCACACAAGTCACCCAATGGACACGAAAAAAGCGAGTTGCACTTTTCGGCGCGTTGTTTGCATCCCTGCATTTGATGCTTCGCTCTCTAACTGCCTCATTTTTTTCTCTCTTACCTTCTCAGCCCCACCCTTTTCTTTCCTTTTTCAGGATTAGCAACACGAGCGGTGTCCGTGGTCTCTCTCTAGTCATCTCAACTTGCACACAGGCACACACGACCACGAGTATCTTTGACACGGCTGAGTGGCGAGTAAGCCTGCGCATCTAAGGGCCTACCGGCGCATTGCTGCCACCTATCGGTCTGGACATGGAACAGCTCTGTGGGACCAGTTTGAGCGAGCACACTGCAAAAAGTCAAAATCTTACTAAGATTATTTGTCTTATTTCAAGTCAAAAATGTCTTATTACTAGTCAAAATATCTCATTACACTTAAAATAAGACATGATCACCTCAGAAGTGAATTGTTTTTAATTGTCTCTTGTTTCAAGTAAAAATTTGCTTGTTTCATTGGCAAAATTTGTTTCTTGTTTCTAGCTAATTTTCACTTATTTCAAGTGAATTTTCACTTTTTCCACTGGCAAATTTTGCCAATGAAACAAGCAAATTTTCACTTAAAACAAGTGAAAATTTTCTAAAAATAATTTACTTCTGAGGTGATCATGTCTTATTTTAAGTGTAATGAGATATTTTGACTAGTAATAAGACATTTTTGACTTGAAATGAGACAAATAATCTTGGTAAGATTTTGAGTTTTTGCAGTGTGCTCGCTCAAACTGGTAGTAAAGTAAAAACTAAAGTAAAAAAAAAGTAAAAAGTAAAAACGGCGTCACTTCCTCATCAGAGGTCCTGAGCTGTGATTGGCTGTTTTCCTCCTTAAAGACAAGACGAGCCTAAATGCTGATATAAATGATGGATGATGATATAAATGGTGTATAAAAGCTTAATGAGCACAGCGGGGATGAGCAGAGTTCAGTCCTGTTACACAACAGGCTGACACACACACACACACACACACACACACACACACGGATACGTTACACGTCACGCCGGGCGGCGGGACGGCAGAAACCCGACACCGCCGCACTTCTGCCGGACGGCTGCTGTCCCGCCGCTGGATCTCACCTGCAGCTCCACACACACACACACCTGCAGCTCCACACACACACACACACACAAACACACACACCTGCAGCTCCACACACACACACACACACAAACACACACACCTGCAGCTCCACACACACACCTGCAGCTCCACACACACACACACACACACACACACCTGCAGCTCCACACACACACACACACCTGCAGCTCCACACACACACACACATGCATCTCCACACACACACCTGCAACTCCACACACACACACACACCTGCAGCTCCACACACACACACACACATGCATCTCCACACACACACCTGCAGCTCCACACACACACACACATGAATCTCCACACACACACCTGCAGCTCCACACACACACACACATGCATCTCCACACACACACCTGCAGCTCCACACACACACACACACACACACACCTGCAGCTCCACACACACCTGAGCACCGACAGGAGGAGGAAACAGGCAGTTGAGTCTACATGGCTCTCATCATCCACACTTACTCCACATTTTTTTGCCAGTTGAGTCTAAATGGTCCTCACTGCTGTTGTTCATGGTGCAGCTTTTATTGTGAAATTTGGAAAAACTGTCAAAAGGTAGAAGCAGCAAAGCTCATTTTGAAATCTCGACTAGTGAGACAGAAGAACACGGCTCATAATCCAGAAGTTAGAAACTCAAAACCCAAAGTCTTCCAGTGAACACACACTCTTTGTTCTGTTGGTGTGTCGGTGGAAATGATCCACTCCAAGGTCTACTAAAAAAAAAAAAAAAAAAAAAAAAAAGGTCATTAATTTAGAGAAACCAACTGAGTGTTTATTCCACTTTTTTTTTTTTTTTTTTTTTTTACATAGTTTTGCCTTTCAAAAAAATAAAAAACACTGACAAACAATGATCATTTATCATTTACACACACACACACACACACACACACACACTGGCCAATCATAATAGAGTATTCAGGGGGACAAAACAGTGATGTCAAGTCTCTCCAGTGCAGCATCATGAGCTCCTCCTCCTCCTCTTCCTCCTCCTCTTCCTCCTCCTCTTCCTCCTCCTCTTCCTCCTCCTCCTCCTCCTCCTCCTGCTTCGTTATCGGTGGCAGTTTTTGTTCATCTAGAAGATTCAGCTGATTTCAGTTCAACAAAAAAATCCCTCACAGATTCGGTCTCTGCCTCCCGCTCACACACACACACACACATACACACACACACACACACACACAGGTATGCAGAAACAATCCCTTTGTGAGTCATGTGACTTCCTGTCCACGTTCGCCCACGTTTTGCTTCCTCCTGCTGAAAAGCTGACGAGGCGTTCAGGTGCGCTGGTTGTTAACTTCGTCCTCTCAGTGAGTCACAGGATGAAGTATGAAGTCACGTCGTCTGAATCCGTTCTGTGCTTCATCCAAATCCCGAAAAACAAGAAGAAGCAGAACCAGGCTCTGAGGTGCTGAGGCTGCCCGGTGCCTCCTGACCTCCTGAAGCAAAGTGCAGCTGATAGAGCCTGCAGGGTTAGAGCTACAGAGAAACCTACAGATCAGCCTGTGGTCTGATGAAGAACTGAACAAGTCACTGCATGACTGGATGAATGAATGAATGAATGAAGTAAGTAAGTAAGTAAATAATCCAATCCTGGAATATCCCTGTGTATATAAGGTTTGTGCATATTCTCAATTTCTTATTTCTGTTTTGCTGTAATATTATTGTCAGATTCATGCACAAATTTTTGCTTAATGCAGATTCTGATTCTGATTCTGATTCTGCATTGCCTCGCTCACAAAAAACAAACAAAAAAACAAAACAAAAAAACCAATGGTCTGCAGCCGAAAACGTCACTGTCCCGCAGCAGACGGCCCGTCATGACGCGACACACCGGCTCCCAATTAGCTGATTGTAAAACTAGACTCTCATGTCTCTCAGCCTGTTTTTCAACCTCGTCTCCCGGTCACTTCTGACAGCTGACACACACACACACACACACACACACACACACACACACACAGAAAAGAAAAAAGAAAAACTTGGGTTTGTTCCAGGCCGGCCTCTTGGGGGCAGAGCCAAAGTGCAGCGAGCTTGAAGTGAAGAGTGTGAGTTTGTTCGTCAGTGGTGCAGCGTGACGGCTTCAGACGTCCAGCCACAGGTGGAGAGAGGCAGACAGGACACACACACACACACACACACACACACACACACACACTGTACATTATTAAGGTGCCTTTGGCTGCAAGAAATGCCGGTGGCCCTGAGTGGGACAGAGATGCAGCCGACAGACGGGACAGATGAGACCGAGGACAGACGGCGGCTGGAGGACGTGGGCCGAGGAGCGTCTGCCTCCCACGTGGCCGCTCGAAATCAAAGTGTAAAGGTGTTAGAGACAGATAGAGACAGGGGCTCTATCTATCTATCTATCTATTTATTTATTTCTGCCCACCTCATTAATGTACGACACAGAAATACAGAAATAAATAAATGTGGAAATGTATGAATAAATAAATAAATGTAGAAATAAAAGAAGGAATAAATAAATGAGTAAATGTAGAAATAAATAAAAGTATAAATAAATAAATGTAAAAATAAATATATAAATACATAAATAAATAAATGTAGAAATAAATAAAAGTATAAATAAATAAATGTAGAAATAAAAAAATATATAAATAAATAAATGTAGAAATAAATAAATATATAAATAAATAAATGTAGAAATACACAAATAAATAAATAAATGCATGAATAAAAACAGAAATAAATAAATAAATACATGTAGAAATATTTATTAATTTAATTATTTATGCATTTATATATTTATATGTGTATTTATTTATTTATTCATTTATTCATTGTTTTGTCATTTTTCGTCCTTCATACATAAAGCAGCAATGCTCAGGGATATGTGCTCTTT
>NC_043986.1:1248775-1251275 GCF_902150065.1 Myripristis murdjan
CATCATGTAATAACATAACGTAATAACATAATGTGATAACATCATGTAATAACATAACGTAATAACATAACGTAATAACATAATGTAATAACATAACGTAATAACATAATGTGATAACATAATGTAATAACATAATGTAATAACATAACGTAATAACATAATGTGTTATAACATAATGTGATAACATAATGTGTAATAACATAATGTGATAACATAACGTAATAACATAACGTAATAACATAATGTGTAATAACATAATGTGATAACATAACGTAATAACATAACGTAATAACATAACGTAATAACATAATGTGATAACATAACGTAATAACATAATGTCATAACATAATGTAATAACATAATGTGATAACATAACGTAATAACATAACGTGATAACATAACGTAATAACATAATGTAATAACATAACGTGATAACATAACGTAATAACATAACGTAATAACATAATGTGATAACATAACGTAATAACATAATGTGATAACATAATGTAATAACAAAATGTGATAACATAACGTAATAACATAACGTAATAACATAATGTGATAACATAACGTAATAACATAATGTGATAACATAACGTAATAACATAATGTGATAACATAACGTAATAACATAATGTAATAACATAATGTAATAACAAAATGTGATAACATAACGTAATAACATAATGTAATAACAAAATGTGATAACATAACGTAATAACATAACGTAATAACATAATGTGATAACATAATGTAATAACATAATGTCATAACATAATGTAATAACATAATGTGATAACATAACGTAATAACATAACGTGATAACATAACGTAATAACATAATGTAATAACATAACGTGATAACATAACGTAATAACATAACGTAATAACATAACGTGATAACATAACGTAATAACATAATGTAATAACAAAATGTGATAACATAATGTAATAACATAACGTAATAACATAATGTGATAACATAACGTAATAACATAATGTGATAACATAACGTAATAACATAATGTAATAACATAATTTAATAACATAATATGTCCTCGTCGCATCCAAACCGTGTCCTCGTCGTGTCCAAACCGCATCCTCGTCGCGTCCTCGTCGCATCCAAACCGTGTCCTCGTCGCATCCAAACCGTGTCCTCGTCGCATCCAAACCGCGTCCTCGTCGTGTCCAAACCGCGTCCTCGTCGCGTCCAAACCGCGTCCTCGTCGCGTCCAAACCGCGTCCTCGTCGTGTCCTCGTCGCATCCAAACCGTGTCCTCGTCGCATCCAAACCGTGTCCTCGTCGCATCCAAACCGCGTCCTCGTCGTGTCCAAACCGCGTCCTCGTCGTGTCCAAACCGCGTCCTCGTCGCGTCCAAACCGCGTCCTCGTTGCGTCCAAACCGCGTCCTCGTCGTGTCCAAACCGCGTCCTCGTCTCGTCGCGTCCTCGTCGCGTCCAAACCGCGTCCTCGTCGTGTCCAAACCGCGTCCTCGTCGCGTCCAAACCGCGTCCTCGTCGTGTCCAAACCGCGTCCTCGTCTCGTCGCGTCCTCGTCGCGTCCAAACCGCGTCCTTGTCGCGTCCAAACCGCGTCCTCGTCGCATCCAAACCGTGTCCTCGTCGTGTCCAAACCGCGTCCTCGTCGCGTCCAAACCGCGTCCTCGTCGTGTCCAAACCGCGTCCTCGTCTCGTCGCGTCCTCGTCGCGTCCAAACCGTGTCCTCGTCGTGTCCAAACCGCATCCTCGTCGCGTCCTCGTCGCATCCAAACCGTGTCCTCGTCGCGTCCAAACCGTGTCCTCGTCGTGTCCTCGTCGCATCCAAACCGTGTCCTCGTCGCGTCCAAACCGTGTCCTCGTCGTGTCCTCGTCGCGTCCAAACCGTGTCCTCGTCGTGTCCTCGTCGCATCCAAACCGTGTCCTCATCGCGTCCAAACCGTGTCCTCGTCGCATCCAAACTGTGTCCTCGTCGCGTCCAAACCGCGTCCTCGTCGCGTCCAAACCGTGTCCTCGTCGCGTCCAAACCGCGTCCTCGTCGCGTCCAAACCGTGTCCTCGTCGCGTCCAAACCGTGTCCTCGTCGCGTCCAAACCGCGTCCTCGTCGCGTCCTCGTCGCATCCAAACCGTGTCCTCGTCGCGTCCAAACCGTGTCCTCGTCGTGTCCTCGTCGCATCCAAACCGTGTCCTCGTCGCATCCAAACCGTGTCCTCGTCGCGTCCAAACCGCGTCCTCGTCGCGTCCAAACCGCGTCCTCGTCGCGTCCAAACCGTGTCCTCGTCGCGTCCAAACCGCGTCCTCGTCGCGTCCAAACCGTGTCCTCGTCGCGTCCAAACCGCGTTGTCGCGTCCAAACCGCGTCCTCGTCGCGTCCAAACCGTGTCCTCGTCGCGTCCAAACCGTGTCCTCGTCGTGTCCTCGTCGCATCCAAACCGTGTCCTCGTCGCGTCCAAACCGTGTCCTCGTCGTGTCCTCGTCGCGTCCAAACCGTGTCCTCGTCGTGTCC
>NC_043986.1:1258775-1266275 GCF_902150065.1 Myripristis murdjan
TGTGTGTGTGTGTGTGTGTGTGTGTGTGTGTGAGATATCAGGTGACTCTCTGAGCACTTTGTGTTATTGGGGGCAGACGGCGGCGGCCATGCTGGAAGTCTCAGATGCAGCAGAAGACACTCATCGGTGTGTCTGGATTAGATAATCTGTTAATCCCAGCAAACTGAAGTGAGGACCCTGTAGACTCAACAACGACGCCTGTGGAAGAAGCGCGTCATGTGATGGTTGAGTCTACATCGTCCTCGCTGCAGTTTTCCGTGGTGCAGCTTTTATTGTGAAATTTGGAAAATTAAGTAGAAGCAGGTTCCTTTTCCCATCTTTGCTGACTGAGCTTTTATTGTGAAAGGTTGAGCATCTGTTCTCTGTAATGGATCTGATTTAAAAAGTAGTGAAGCACAAAAGTCAGGCAGAAATGGACTGAAGGTCAAATTACTGACTTTAAAAAAATACTCAGAAAGTAAAAGTACACAAAAAAATACTGCGTTACAGTAACGTGAGGAAATGGAACGAGGTACTTCCTGCTCTGCTTTTATTTACTGTGTTTATTATCTTGTTGTGTTGCCATGAACTTCCCCAGACAGATAAACAGACTGAGTCTCCTCGAAACAGATCAGAGATCAGATCAGGTCCTCCTCTGCTCGGCGTCTCCACACACACACAGCTGGTCCAACATGGCCGCCACAGGGGTGCCCGCATCACCTCAAACGTCGACATCAGCGCCGTGACATGACAGAGGCGGGAAAACAAAACTCAAGAAAAAAAATTATGAGAAAAAAACCTCCAGATTATTAAGCCACAAATTTGCGAGACCAGAATCAGAAAAACTATTTTTCCCATTTTATTCTTGTAAATTTGTGACTTTATAACTGCAGAATTTGAGGGTTTTTTTTTTTTTTTATTGTTTTTTTTCCTCATGAATTTACACCTTTAGTCTCAGATTTTTTTCTTTTTTTTCCTGGCAAATTTGTGACGTTATAATATAAGACTTTTCAAGTTTTTTTTCTCATAAATCTGAGTTGTTTTTTGTTTTTTTTTTTGTAACTTTACCACTTTGATCTCAGCATATTAGAGTTATTTTTTTTCTCAGAATATCACCCCTCTCCCCTTTCCTCAGCTCCTTAATTTTTTGTTTCCTATTTAATGGCCCTGATGTCCTCAGATTATAATCCGTGCTGTCTGTTGGTGTGAGGCGGAGCTGCAGGCTGGGGGCTCTCAGGTGTGTCGGGCCACAGTTCAGCTGCTCCGGGCTAAACGGCTGCTCAGCTCTTTACACCTGAGCTGTGAATCATTGATGCAGCAGCGGCTCCATGAATTAGACATGAAACAAACAGCGGCTGTGAGCTGCTGGCGAGGCGGCGCCCTGTGGAGAGGCCGGGGGGCCGCGGAGAGGCCGGGGGGCCGCGGAGAGGCCGCCGGGGGCCGCGGAGCCCGCCGGCCGCCGCCCTCCGGCCTCGCCGACGCTCCACACGTCCTCCAGCTTCCTGCCGCCAGACGCTGCTTCTGCGTCGAGTTGTTGGCCGCAGAGAGGAGGCAGCAAGAAATAATACAGGAAATCAATTTGGATCAAGCAGCAGTTTTTTTTTTTTTTTTTTTTTTTAATTGAGGATAGTGTAATTATGGTGAGTTTTTTTCATTGTAATAAATCCAATATCGCTCTGCAGAGGAACAAAGGGTGTGAGTTTAAGGCCTTTAGCTGCTGGTTTTACTCAGAAAACAAGAAGCTTCACCTCCTCGCTCACCGGCTCTCACAGCAGTTTGCTCAGAAAGCTGCAGCAGAAAAGTACGACGGCGTGTTCGGGCCACTGTGGGAAAATACTGAGCTGGGGAGGTGGGGAGGGGGGGAATATACCAAGAAAAAAAATGGATATTCTCTGACATTAAAGTGGTAAATTTACAGAAAACCCCCCTCACTAATTTATGAGAAAAAAAAAAACTCAAAAAAAAAAAAAAAAAAAAACTCAAAAATTCTGAGATTATAAATTCACAAATTTATGAGAAAAACAGTGAAACCAGTTTGTCCTCCTCCTGTGGGATCCAGTCTGAAGGAAATCCTGCTGGTCTGAGTCCAGAACCCCAACCTCCTCCTCAGCATCTGGACTCTGAAGAGACGTTGCTGTGACTTGGGCCGATCCAGAAGAAAACAATCTGCTGATTCTGGGTCAGATCAGCAGGATCTCCTTGTTCCTGGATGTCGGAGCAGAGCTTGTTGGTTCAGACAGCAGCAGCTCTCTGAACGAGGCTGTCGGGCTTTTCTCACTGCTGCTGCAGTAATTAGTTGTTTTGCAGCTGCCAGATGATTTGCATACCAGTATTTGTATTATCATAAACACCATCACTCTGTTTTTTTTTGGTTTGTTTGTTTTGGCTTGCACAAGCGAGCGGAGCAAATGTGCTGAGCGTTTATTGCGGCGGGCGCAGAGAGAGCGCCAGCTTTCAGAAACAACGCCTGAAGAGAGAAGTGCAGCATGGGAGAGGAGGATGGGATTCAACAGGGGAGAGGGGGGACGAGGGGGAGGAGGGGGAGGGGGGGAGGTGAAGTGTTTCATGACGAGATGAGTTTTAAATTTATGACTGACGGCGGAGAGTGACTCTGCTCTTTCAGAGGAGGAGAGAGCGAGCTGCTGCAGGTGGAGCACAACACACAGCACAAAGCAGCCAACAGGACCGTGTGTGTGTGTGTGTGTGTGTCTGTGTGTGTGTGTGTGTGTGTGTGTGTGTGTGTGTGTGTGTCCTGCAAGATGCATGTGTATGATGCTGTATTAGGGCCATTTTAGGGAGAAATAAATTATAAAGCCACGTTAGGGGATGATATTCTGAGAAAAAAACTCTGAATCTCTGAGATGAAATTTGTAAAATCTGAGAAAATATGGATATTCTCTGTTAGCTGTTAGCTTAGCATAAAGACTTGAAGTCAATAGGAATCGTTAGCCTAGCTCCTTCAAAATAGAAAAAATAGGACGTGCGTTTCAAATCCACATGATCCTCTGTGTAAATCTGACAGCTTCAGAGCTGCTGACCGAGCCAGGCTAACGACTCCCATAGACCTCAAGTCTTTATGCTAAGCTAACAGGAAAATGCTACCCGCAGAAGTTCAGTGCATGAGGTGCAGCTCATTATGGGATGTCAGCAGCGAGGAACAGGAGGGAGAGCAACCTCAGCTGATGTTACTGAGGAACAGGCTAATTCCTGGTTTGGTGATAATAAAGACATGTCTGTCTGTCTGCCTGTCTGCCTGTCTGTCTGCCTGTCTGTCTGTCTGCCTGTCTGTCTGTCTGTCTGCCTGTCTGTCTGTCTGCCTGTCTGTCTGCCTGTCTGTCTGCCTGTCTGTCTGTCTGTCTGTCTGTCTGTCTGCCTGTCTGTCTGTCTGTCTGCCTGTCTGTCTGTCTGCCTGTCTGTCTGCCTGTCTGTCTGCCTGTCTGCCTGTCTGTCTGTCTGTCTTCTTGCAGGGTTTTGAGTTTGACGGGGGGAGCCTCGTGAGGGAGCGGCTCGGGTCAGATTGCAGAGATAATCTGGCCGTGTGCGGGGTTCTGGATGAGCTGCTGAGTATTTCAGGAAAGCCGGCTTGCAGGGTCTGATTCATGAGCGGGGGGTGGAGGAGGGGGTGGGGTGGGGCGGGGGGGCGGCGACATGAGCGCTTCCTTAATGAGATTAGTTTCAGAGAGAGACATTTGTTTTAAACTTCTGACTGATGTCAGGCCGTGACTCTGCTGTTTCACAGAGCAGCGGGGGAGGGGGGCCCCGACCTGCCCGCCGGGGTGGGGGGGGGGAGGGGGGGGCAGCAGCTAGACCTTGACCTGCAGGTGTGGAGGCGTCAGGACGGACTGAGACCTGGAGGCCAGCAGCCGGGACGTACAAGGATACAAGGAAGTTTATTGGTCATTATACAACAGGTTGTATGATGAAATTAAAATGTGGTTCCCTCTTGACTGATTAATTGATTGTATAAAAAATAAAATTATTAAACATGGAGGAGTATTAGTGTGTATAAGGGATGGAACATCATGATGGAAGTTTATGAAACCATTCCCAAGTTCAATTATGTGTCATAAGTTGTTGCAGCATTTTTTAAGTTTATATTATTTATTACACAGATTTGGTGCAAAATTTAACCATTTCTGATCACTGGAGAATTAATAAAAAAGGTCAAAATCCTCCATAATCCCACATTAGGACACCAAGACCCTGAGGAACTCCACAATAAAATTCAGGCTTTGATTTGGAGTCAAAAACCTTTGATATTTGCAGATTTCTGTAAGAACTGAATTATTCTGGTGATTGGATGTTGAGCGTTGTGTTGTGTAAACGTGTCAGAAACTGTCCCTTCCTGTCAGTCTGTGTGGAGAAGCAGAGCTCCTCTGAACGGCCTCGCTCTCTAGTTTGTGTCTGTAAAGTTTGATGAGGCTGTGATTCTCCTAGAGGTCACTAGAGGTCATTTTCTCCAGCGACGTCCAGTGTGACAAAAGTCTCTGGCTGCAGTGAAATGGCTGCTATGGGGGCCAACATCATCACACAGGAATCAAATGTGGCTCATTGAATCCACAAGAGTCTCAGCTTTCCAGTCAAAGCAACTGATGCAGCTCCAAGACTGTTTAGGCCCCAGTCTGCACACACACACCATTTTACAACAGGCCACAAGAACACATGTGGACTGCAGGCTCTGGGGCCCAAACTGCATGGGATCAGCAGAAGGTGGGCGTGTCTGCAAAGGGGAGAGAACCCATTTTCATTCACACAGCTGGAGGTCAGAGGTCAAGGCTGGAGACACACATGACAGATTAACAATATAAAAGAACACAAAAGTGTAGAGTAAACACTGAGAGGCCTGGTGTGTGTGTGTGTGTGTGTGTGTGTGTGTGTGCTGATGAAAACTGTGATTTAAAGGATTTTTTTACCCGTCCTGTGATGTTTTGATGACGTGGCTTTCAGGACGTTTTGGCTTCGGTGTGTTTTCCTGGGGAGGTCGTGAACTCTGAACGGAACAGGCTGCCGAGGACGCTGGGGAGTTCCCTGTTTGTCTGGGAAATGTCAGTCCACTCAGCACCACCACCTATATATAGACACACACACACACACACGCACACACACACACACACACACACACACACACGCAGCATCACAGCAATGCGCACTCAGGAAAACAGAAATAAACCGATAAACATGAACTTGTCCACACAGGTGCACAGAAACTCGATACACACACACACACACACACACACACACACTAAGGGAGGTTCACGTGTGTGTGTGTGTGTGTGTGTGTGTGTGTGTGTGTGTGTGTGTGTGTGCGTGCTGAGCTCCTCTCTCCATCCGTCTTTTCCTTCTCGTGATTTGTCTTGTTTTCATTCATCTGTTTTCTGCCCTTCCATCCCTCCTGCTGCACCGGCCAGTGAATTATTAATAAGGCTACACACACACACTCACACACACACACTCACACACACACACACACTCACACTCAGCGCGAGTCTCCTCTTACGATCAATAAGTCCACAAAAAGCTTTTCTCCTCCTCTCATCTTCTCTTTTTTCTTTCCTCTCCTCCTCGGCCGCCAGAGAAGCTACGTTTCCATTCTACTCTATTCTGTTCTATCCTATCCTATTCTAGTCTATTCTACTCTATTCTGTTCTATCCTATCCTATTCTATTCTATTCTACTCTATTCTGTTCTATCCTATCCTATTCTAGTCTATTCTATTCTATTCTGTTCTATCCTATCCTATTCTAGTCTATTCTATTCTACTCTATTCTATCCTATCCTATTCAAGTCTATTCTATTCTACTCTATTCTGTTCTATCCTATCCTATTCTATTCTATTCTATTCTGTTCTATCCTATCCTATTCTAGTCTATCCTATTCTACTCTATTCTATCCTATCCTATCCTATTCTAGTCTATCCTATTCTATTCTATTCTGTTCTATCCTATCCTATTCTAGTCTATCCTATTCTACTCTATTCTATCCTATCCTATTCAAGTCTATTCTATTCTACTCTATTCTGTTCTGTTCTATCCTATCCTATTCTATTCTACTCTATTCTGTTCTATCCTATCCTATTCTAGTCTATTCTATTCTATTCTGTTCTATCCTATCCTATTCTAGTCTATCCTATTCTACTCTATTCTGTTCTATCCTGTCCTATTCTAGTCTATTCTATTCTGTTCTACATTATTCTGTTCTAATCCAGTCTGCTCTATCCTGTTCTTATCTGTCTTCAGGTTAAGTTCTGCTCTGATACCCAGTCTATGGTGTTGTGTTCTATCTGCTCTCAGCTGAAGTTCTAGTTTTTCTGCTGTGACGTTCTGTTCTATTCTGTTGTGTTTTGGTTCTGTAGAGCTCTGCTCTGTGAAGCGCTGATCTATGTGTTCAGATTCTGTGATGTGAGCTCAGATCAGCTGCTGCTTCTACTCGTTTCTGCTCTGCGTCACTTCCTGCTCTTCTTCTTCTTCCTCTGCTGTTTATTTACTCATCATCGTTTCTTCTTCATTTGTTGTTCTTCACACACACACACACACACACACACACACACACACACACCTTGTATTGACTTACATTCATTCTCTCCCTAATCTTGGCCATAACTTACTTATACCTAATCAATAACCAATAAGCTCAACAATAGGGCAAAATTAGCCTTTTTCCTTTGTGAGGACGAGCCGAGACACACCACACAAGTACAGCTAAACACACACACACACACACACACACACACACACACACACTGTGGCGTGAAAATCAATGATTAATCTCGTAGTGAACGGGGGGTTTGACTCAGGGGACAGTTTCTGAGTCCCCATTACTCTGAGCTCCCCTAGGTAAACTTAACACCTGCACACACACACACACACACACACACACACACACACACACACACTCACTCTGTGGGTTTTCCATTAATATCAGAGGAGAAAAATTAATTTACATCACAGGTTTCCACTGAGGAGCGTGTGTGTGTGTGTGTGTGTGTGTGTGTGTGTGAGCAGCTTGTTATAGAAAAACAGATAGATGGTTCGACACATGCAGAGGACATACTGTACACACACACACACACATATATGAAATTAACACATATTAATCTTAATGTTGTTGTGATGGACAGACGGACAGATGTTGTTGTTGTTGTTTACTGTATTCAGCAGCATCAGCTGATATGAAGACGTGACGATGAGGTTGATCAAAGCACCGGGACGTTCTGATGAGGCCGTGAGACATAAAAAATAAATAAAATAAATAAATAAAATAAAATAAAATAAAATAAAATAAATAAATGAATAAATAAATAAATAAATAAATGAATAAATAAATAAATAAAATAAAATAAAGAGCTGGAGGACAGCTGTGCAGGCTGTTATTACTTCAAATAATTTCTCTGAACATTTTATTTATTCACCTGACATGATAAATTAATGGGAGTTAATATTCATCGTCATCATCAACTCGACTTCCTGCTGCCACAGAACAAAAAACAAAAACTGCACTAAGCAACAGAATTTCACTGCAGGA
>NC_043986.1:1271275-1318775 GCF_902150065.1 Myripristis murdjan
AGCTCCGGCCATGAAATATAAGCAGAACTCACCCACCTCACCCTGCGTGCTCATACTGTGCACCAGCCCAAAAATCATTTTAAGAGGTGAGTGTTTCCTGGAAACAATTATAGATCTGTAGATTATAGATTATTATAGATCGGCTCCAGCTGCTGCTGTGTCTGGTGCCACAGATCCTGGCTCATGACCTTCCCTGTGCACCGCTTGCTGGCCAAAATTTTAATTTGTGAACACGATAACTCCCAGGAGGTTTTTTGGACTATTTTCAAATCTGCTGTATACGCACAAAGTCACAAGACTGAGGATTTGGGCTCAGGATCCATAAATAACTTTTTGGTTCATCAGGCTATGACAGGTAAACAGAGAAATTTACCAGCCAGTTTGGCCAGGAGGGGAGCTGCTGAATAACGAAAAGCCAAAAACTGTTTAAATTTGATCGATTCAAATTTGTATGACCCCTGCCCTGGACTGAAACTAAAACCAGCGTACCCCTCCCTTGCACTAAAATAAAAAATTTAAAAAAAACATAGCCCTCACCTGTTTTCCTCCAGTGTACCCCTCCCATCAATGTCAAAAGGTGCCATAAACTGGGTAAACACTGTGTGATATTGGGCTGTCCCGGATGAAAGATCACCAGAGTGAAAGAAACGTGGTGATATCTCTGGTCGGAGCTCCAAAACGATTGTGCTACGTCGCTCTGTGAGAGAGGTTTTGTCACATTGTTTATATTAATATTAATAATATTAATATATTAAAATCACTTAATATTCATAATGAATATTAATACATTAAAATCACTCTTGCAAGGCTTCATTCTCGCTGAGCTTCATTGTTTCCCACCATACAGAGGTACAGAGTGATCACGTACGCTGATGACGTTCTCTTGTATACTAACGTGCGTCCTAGCCAATAAGCCTTAGTCATTTGATCATCGTACAGTCGACATACATCAGACTTGATGTCAACGTTATTAGACCCATGTTGCACAGTGTGGCTTGTATTAAACATATACGATTGCTGAAATCTCACAATCTGTTGGGTCTTGATCGTAGCTCTTAGGCGGCAGTTGACAGATCTTTTACCGGTCTGAGTGTCTTCATTGTATTCTCATGAAGCTGATATATCAATGGAAAACAAAAAGAATGGAGGGCTGTCTGATGTATGTATTTTAATGTACATCAAAACTGACATTGAACTGAGTCTGAACTTTCAATTGGACTGCAAGCATCGCCTATGTGTGCTGTTTCCTCACAAGGTCACGCCTGTATTTTCATACTCCACACAAAACGAATCTTATATGGCATTTGTCTGTTTCTGTCTGGCTGCTCTCCTGTAAGGTGCTAAGAGCTCTGTCGTGTAGATTCATAAAACTCAAACTGAAACTAAACAATATAGGAAGTAAGCCGGCGAAGTCCCAGAGTCCCAGTGTACACAAATGAAATTCACTCCAAAATCTAAAGGATTTCTTTTTTCTTGTTCTTTCTTTTTTTCACTTCAAGATAAGAGCATAATAAAACAAGTAGAGGAGGAGGAAGATATGAGGAGGGCAATGAGACTCAGTGGGGACTTCATATCATTTGATTCTAGACACTTTATTTATTGAAAAAAGTTTCACAATATTGGAGAAGTGCAGCTTGTGCTCCCTGCTGGCAGCTTGTTTTGTCTTAACAGGAGTCTGAGATTAATAGACTTGTACAGATGGACGTTTTTTTTTTTTTTTTTTTTTCAGTGCGGAGCCAACAGTCCAGTGGATCAATACAACATCGTGTCTGTCAGCTTCCTAAAGCTAATGAGGTTAATTACAACTCCATCCTCAGCCAATCATGTCGGACTGCTTGTCAGGAAAATAAAAATACACTCAAGCTCTTGGTCACCGTCTGTCGCAGCTTGTCATTTCATTTCTTGAGCCTTTCTTTAACAGCCGTGATGCTGTCAGGGTCACAGGAATATTTATTCCATCTATAATCAGGATGCTGTGCCCTCTGACCTGTTTTGCCCTCCTCATCACTTGTTAACTGTGATGTTGTTGTAGGAACTGAGGATTTAAAAAATAAAATGCAAGTGGGATGAGATAATCCCACTTGTTTTCAATGCTAATCGACTTGTTTCCAGGATTTTCTTGAATTAAATATCATTTTGTGTAAAAAGGCAGGGCTGCCCCCTCAGCCCTCTGGTGTTGTCAGTGCTGATTGAACCTTCACAGTTCAGCAGAAATGAATCCCACACTGCAAAAAAAAAAAAAATAAAATAATAATAATAATAATTCAGTGCCATTTCAGCCATTTCAGTGACGTTCAGTCTCTTTAGTCCTCGTTAGACTTAAAATCTCATTTTTCTTCAAACAAAGAAAAAATTCTGCTTATGGGATGAAATCAGGGCCAGTTGGTGTTTGACTGTCATTGATTTCTTTACCACCAAAACAGATTTCAGCCAGTTTCATTTTCACTCTTTCCAAAAACATCTTCTTTCAGTCTCATCTTCAGCGTTCAAATCCGTCAGTGGGATGAGGTAATCCCATTTGTTTCCAACACTAATCCACTTGTTTCCAGAACTGCCTTGAATCAAGTGTCATTTTCTTGATCCTAGTGGCTGATCTGCTTTATTTTGCCTTCCCTCAACAGATTTAGACTTGTTCCCAGAACGAAATCCTGAAACAAGTGGCCATCTCACCAAGTCATTTGGTGAGATGGCTATTTTTTTTCTCCTTTTTTGCAGTGTTGTATTTATACCATGTGCTGGATGACCTGTATTCATTCTCTCCTCAGCCTTTCCCTAATGTTAGCCATAATCAAATTATACCTAACCCTGACCTTCATCAATAAACCAGAAAAAAATTATGAAAAACTGCATTGGAAACAAGTGGGATTACCTCATTTCAGGTGCAGATTATTTTTACGTCATTAGGAGAAAAACAAATTTTTAAATGATAAAAATAAGAGTAAATGACTTAATAGCATTTTTTTTCTTGCAGTGGAAAGGTTTATGCTGCAAAGTAATTAGTAACTCTATCTGACAGTCTCACTGAATGGAAAAACTAAAGTGACAGAACCTCAGAACTGCTGGAGATGCTTTACATTTTGGAGTGACACAGGAATAAAAGTTTAAAATTAATTTAATCTTAACAACTAGAGACTAGAGACTAGACTTTCCTTTGTCTTCTGAGTTCCTTGCCTTCGTCCCTCTCAGATGATTTGCAGAGTCATTATCAGGCGGCGGGTCGGGGGAAACGCTCCTTTCCCTGTCGTATCAACAAGCTTCCATATCGGTTTTAGCAGAGCAGAGCGAGTGCCTGGCTGTGAAAGGACGGATCTCGTTGTGCCCGGTTGAAATTCTACTCCTGCTCCCATCGTAGATAAGAGCGTCTGCTAAATGCATCAGGTATAAAACGTGGTGTGAGTCCAGAATGACTTTGTCTTAACTCTGAGAGACAAATCTCACCGGAACGCACTTTCGCTTTTGTCTGCAAAATTAAATTCACTCAAGCAAATGTGCATCAAAAAATAAATACAAGAGTGCAGGCTTGTACAAAGTGGAATTAATGTTAAAATGTACCCAAATACCAAAAGCAAAGAGCTGTAACTAGTCAGTCTGAAGTCTCTGATACTGAACCGGCCCTCCTCTGTCAGTTATCAGGCTTCAAAAGTTCCTCGATAAAGATCTGGAGGCTGAGAGAGAGAAACCTCAGAGAATATCTGCTGATCAATATGTTCTTATCTGGGATGGATTTTCAATGCGAGATTTAGAGCTTTGAAGATTTAGTTTAAGTCGTTTCTGACTCACGAGACAGATGAAAGAGAAAATGAGGACAGATGGTCGAGACAAAAACGAGAGGAAAAGTATGGAAGAGAGCTGGAAAGAAAAGACACAGAGAGGGGAAAGATAGTCGAGACAAAGGCAAGAATGAGGGGATTTGAAGAGAGAGAGAGAGACTTGGGAGTGGAGGGCGAAAGGGGAAAGAGAGATGGAAAAAGAGGAATCTGTGAAGGTGCTTTCAGACGGATCAGCAGATACTCACAAAGTGCTTCACTTCCTCTCGGTCGAAGGAGAGCCATCAGCCGGAGGAAGGCAGATCGTGTTCACCGTCGCAGCGTTCGCTAAACCAAACAGCTGCACATCCGAAATAAACGCTGCAAGGAAAGAAAAAGTGCTCAAATCTTCAAACAAAGTGAAAAAAATCTGCCAGTGGGATGAAATAATCCCACTTATTTCCAGGGCAGTTTTTCAGGTGTGTTTCTGGGATCAAGTCTAAATCTGTGGAAACCAGGCAGAACGAGCCACTGGGATCCAGAAAATGACTCCTGATCCAAGAAAAATCTGCAAACAAGCTCGTGTTGAAAACAAACGGGATCATCTCATCCCACTGGCACATAAAATATTTTTCTATCTAAAACAAGATTTTAAAGGGACACTTTGCAAAATCAAGGGTTGATTGAAGTAAGAACCGTTTTGACAGTCAGTGCAGGAGGAAAGGTCATGGTTTGGTTTAGCTGGTTAGCCAACGTCAGCTAATGCAGTGGTTAAGGTTAGGAAAAGGTCATGGTTTGGGTCAGTAATGCTAACGTTAGCTCATCAGCGGGAATGGACAGCGGTTGACCTTCACATGGGAACTGACCCCTGATCTCACATGTCTAAGTCCTGGTTACACTGCAAAAACGCAAAATCTTACCAAGAATATTTGTCTTATTTCAAGTCAAAAATGTCTTATTTCTAGTCAAAATATCTCATTACACTTAAAATAAGACATGATCACCTCAGAAGTAACTTGTTTTTAGACAATTTTCACTTGTTTCAATGAAAATTCACTTGAAACAAGTTAAAATTTGCTTGTTTCATTGGCAAAATTTGCCAGTGGAAAAAGTGAAAATTCACTTGAAATAAGTGAAAATTAGCTAGAAACAAGAAACAAATTTTGCCAATGAAATAAGTAAATTTTCACTTGTTTCAAGCAAATTTTCACTTGAAACAAGAGACAAATGTCTAAAAACAAGTTACTTCTGAGGTGATCATGTCTTATTTTAAGTGTAATGAGATATTTTGACTAGAAATAAGACATTTTTGACTTGAAATAAGACAAAAAATCTTGGTAAAATTTTGAGTTTTTGCAGTGTAGTGTTGGTCCATCCGCTTTATGCTACATCACATGAGTTAACCTTAAAAAGCAAATACAAGCTGTAAGGAGCTGCTTTTCCAGGGACACCGTGGTTACAAAACATGTAAAAGCACATATAAAATCTAAAAATGCATGTAAAAAAAAAAATACATTAAAATACAAAACTGGTAGTAATTTCTTTTCAAAGGTTAAAACACCGACACACACACTTTTAGAAAACCTTTGAGCAGCACAAGACCTCAGGATCTTTAACTTGATGGTGAGGAATCAGACGAGCTGTTCTGGCAGATCCGTCCTCTGCTGAGGAGTGAAGCCTGACAGGCCGGCTGCCCGGCGGCCGTGTTTACATGATGACCTTCTGGGACCTGGAACGCAGCGCTGCTCGGTTTTTCCATCTGAAACACAAAGTGATGCGTTCGGTACCTGAGAGCCGAACGACGCGCTGCATCCAGACGTTTTCAGATAGATAGATAGATAGATACTTTATTCATCCCGAAGGAAATTCACAGTTTTCAGCAGTATCCACAGAGTACAAGATTAAGTAAATAAAAAATAAAGAATAAATAATGTGGAGACAGAAACATTAAAATTGATGACGTTTACGGAGATGATCAAAAAATATTCTGAGGTGAGGCAGGTGAGTCTTCGTCACATGTCGCTGTGTGTGCATGTGTGTGTGTGTGTGTGTGTGTGTGTGTGTGTGTCACCGTGAAGCTCTGGTCTGTGTCAGACTTCCCGGGTCTGTTTACCTCGTATTGATCAGTGATCAGAGAACCTTTCTTCCCTTCCTATCGATCAGCAATCAGAAGCAAGTTTTCTGCTCTGTCGATCAGTGATCGGAAACACGTCGCTGTCCTGTATCGATTCTCACACGCACACACACACACACACACACACACACACACACACACAGAAGGACACATCAGGCGGTGTTTATGGAGGTATGTGTAACATCAGCTGTGGCGGTGTGGTTATAAATACACGGCCGTCAGTAATGTGGCGGCTCTACATCCATTTCTGAAAACACGATACCTGCAGCTCATCTGTCGATACTTTGAAAGTGCAGGTGACCGAACCGAGCGGAGGAAACGGATCTGTGCTGTCAGCAAGAATCTCCTAAAGCCACGTCTAAGTGACTTATTCAGGGTGTGTGTGTGTGTGTGTGTGTGTGTGTGTGTGTGTTTAAGGCTGGGATCGTCCCTGTGTCACTGACTTTGAAGTGGACAAACACGTTCCCAGCGGATAATGAAGAGTAAATGTGAAGCATTGTTGTGCGTGTGTATGTGTGTGTGTGTGTGTGTGTGTGTGTGTGTGTGTGTGTGTATCATTCACCAATGCTGGTGAACAGTGTGATCTGGTAGATGAGTTGCTGTGACTCAGTAAACTGTCTCGTCTTCAGAGTCGTAACTTGACAAAACAAAACATTTGATGATCTTCCTCCTCGTCCACCTTCATCAGTTTGCTCCTTCCTCTGCTAATGGCGAATACACACATCATCAAATCACACACACACACACACACACACACACACACACACATCATACAGCAAAACGTTGGGCGTGTTCTGCTGAAGCTAGCCAAGCCGAGTGTGAGACAAAGCGACGGTGATTTGGGGCTTTAGCCGGCGAGGCCATGTGCACAGCAACCCACAGGGACGTCTTACAGGATCTTTACGTCTGTGTGCGCGCTCATTTTTCAGGAAATATACACATTTATTTATTATTAATTTACATAAACATGCATCTGAATTTTCAGCATCTTCTCCTGAATCCAGTGATGCCAGTGTTAAAGCCGTGATGAGCTTCATAAGGGGCTCCATCATGTCAGTATCGGGCTTTTTCCTAAGAAACTCGCTTTAAATGGCTTTTTATTTCTGTTTGATGGCACAAACAGACA
Source organism: Myripristis murdjan (assembly GCF_902150065.1). NCBI lineage: Eukaryota > Metazoa > Chordata > Actinopteri > Holocentriformes > Holocentridae > Myripristis > Myripristis murdjan. The sequence goes on from NC_043986.1 coordinate 1,278,282, forward strand.
CGTTATACGTTAAAACTGTTCGCCGTTTTCAGCTGAACTGAATGACGCTTCAAGCTTTGAGGCAATCTGACCGCTAGCTTTGACAGTACAACCCTCGGAAATCAGCGACATCATGTTTGCTTTGCCCAAACCGTCGTCTTGCTTCAGCAAACTGTATTTCTTTATTTATGCCCGCACTTTTAAAACAAACATGCACATGTAATTTTTAAAGTGTCTTCTTCTGAATCAAAGCGTGCCAACACTGCAAAAACGCAAAATCTTACCAAGATTATTTGTCTTATTTCAAGTCAAAAATGTCTTATTTCTAGTCAAAATATCTCATTACACTTAAAATAAGACATGATCACCTCAGAAGTAACTTGTTTTTGGACAATTTTCACTTGTTTCAAGTGAAAATTCACTTGTTTCAAGTGAAAATTTGCTTGTTTCATTGGCAAAATTTGCCAGTGGAAAAAGTGAAAATTCACTTGAAATAAGTGAAAATGAGCTAGAAACAAGAAACAAATTTTGCCAATGAAACAAGCAAATTTTCACTTGAAACAAGAGACAATTGTCTAAAAACAAGTTACTTCTGAGGTGATCATGTCTTATTTGAAGTGTAATGAGATATTTTGACTAGAAATAAGACATTTCTGACTTGAAATAAGACAAATAATCTTGGTAAGATTTTGAGTTTTTGCAGTGAAGGTTAAAGTAGCCTATTATGACAAACCTAAAAAAGAGGTGACTCTGCCACGGCTAAAGCAGGTGTGGTGATGTTACTACAGGTGTGTCAAACTAACCCTAAAGTCAATAGAAAGGCTAAGACCAGCAGATGAGATTAAAATGAGCAAGTTATTAATATGTTTTGGGACTTTATTAGCACATTTGTGGAGGAGTTAGGGCTGACGTAGCGTGCCATAAGAGCGGTGTTAGCACGACGTCGGCGGCGTGTCTGGGTTTCCACCGCAGACGCGCCGCTCGCCTGGCGCTAAAGACGCTGAGACAGGGAAGCAGAACTTTTAAATAAATGGCATTAAGTGATGCTGCAGCGGCTCGTTTTGTTTATTTCACGGCGGCAGAGAAATCAATCGGCCTAATCGGCTCAGAGAGAGGGAAGGAGAGAGAGAGAGAGAGAGAGAGAGAGAGAGAGAGGGTTGCCTCTACGGATCACATTAGAGCAAAATTCAGGCCACATTTTGTTTGAATATGAAAACAGCCTGATAGGACGGTTATGATAAAGCTTTTAGGCTGAATGGCTCCAGCTCTTGAATTATGCCCCGTCCAATTACAAATGAATGAACAGGGCAGCTTGGATGGCACAGACTGTGGAGGCTGGCTTCTCCTGGATATTCTGAGTTTTGACGGTCTAATCTGACCTGGCGTGCGCTCGTCCCTCCCGTCCACACAGGCACACACGGTTATGTTTGGTGTCGTTTTAAAAAATGTCTGGCGTGTTAACCTTCAGCAAACCTGCAAAGTTTTACACCAATCAGAGGGCGGTGGGTGAAAGCCTCATAACTCCAGTTATGGTAATAATATTTATTTTATGGCCTCTTCAGCCCTGCCAGTGTCATTGTTGGCTTTGCTCCGCTCAGCTTTGTTCAAACCCTCTGAACTTTATTGTGAAGTCCAGTGGAGAGGCTGAGGTTTCCACAGATCCCAAACATGAGCAGCTGACTTCCAGGGAAATGTGTCAGCACTGCAAAAATTCAAAATCTTACCAAGATTATTTGTCTTATTTCAAGTCCGAAATGTCTTATTCCTAGTCAAAATATCTCATTACAATTAAAATAAGACATGATCACCTCAGAAGTAACTTGTTTTTAGACAATTGTCTCTTGTTTCAAGTGAAAATTTGCTTGTTTCATTGGCAAAATTTGTTTCTTGTTTCTAGCTAATTTTCACTTATTTCAAGTGAATTTTCACTTTTTCCACTGGCAAATTTTGCCAATGAAACAAGCAAGTGAAAATTGTCTAAAAACAAGTTACTTCTGAGGTGATCATGTCTTATTTTAAGTGTAATGAGATATTCTGACTAGAAATAAGACATTTTTGACTTGAAATAAGACAAATAATCTTGGTAAGATTTTGCGTTTTTGCAGTGTGAAATGAAGCCCAGGACATGCAGATCTCTTCTGTGTGATGTGGTTCTGCAGCCGTCAGACAGCAGCTTCCTGCCTGTGAATCTGTGATGGAGCTTCTGCAGAGACGCAACATGGAGGAGACCTTGAATCCACCTGAAGGGGGAATCGGAGGGACTGTGTGCGAATCCCAGGTTCTGCTGAAACCTTTTCACATCCCATAATCTGAGAGGCTAAAAACAAACCTGTTCTCACATTAACATTTCATACAGTTTGGAGATACGAGGCTTTCACGCTGGTGCAGAGGAGCAACGCAGCATCAGCGCAGGAGGAGAAGTGCTCCGCTCGGGGAAGCCGGCCATTACCGGAGAGTTGTGGGTTTGAAACCCGCAGCAGCAGAATTTCCCTGGTTGGGATCAATAAAGTATATCTATCTATCTATCTATCTATCTAGCTGCTGTGCTGGCTGATCCCAGACCTGCTGGCTCATTAGAGGCTGAGTGCCGCCGGGCGCTGTAAATATCCGACGATCTGCTGGGAAACACATGACATCAGCAGGGAGGCGCTGGGATTCCCAGCGTGCCGCATGTTCTCCTGTCAGCGTGGAGACGCAGACGGACAGGAAGTTCACGAGCCAGAGAGGCGGGAAGCGTCTACGCCATGCACACGCCAGATTCCACCGGGAAAATCCTCTGAGCTTCAGGATCGAACAGAACTGGAGGAAAAGCAGAACGTGTCCTGGATCAGCCTGAGGGACGTGAGACCGCAGACTCTGTCTGGGTGGAACCGGTGTGAGCTTTAAATTCACAGCAAATCATTCGTGTTCCCAAAGGGTTCCTGCTGCCAAAGGAACATTTTCACAGTTTTTTTCTCATAAATTTACAACTTTAATCTCAGAATTTCCAAGTTTTTTCTCACAAGAATATGTGACAAGAGTTTATTTTTTTTTAAATTTACATCAAATGTCACAAATGTCTAGAAATAGTTTCAAAGTGAGTTCCAAGACACGCAGATGGAGGCGGAGCTCTGCATGTTTCCCTCTGAAAGCAGTGTGACTAGACAGGAAGTCTCTTTCCAGAAAAAATGTGAATATTATATTTCCTGAATCCTCCACCGTTCCAGGGGAAGCTGGTGACAGAGGCTCTGCCGCGGCCCGGCCCGGCGTGCAGGGGATTACTCTGAGCCCAGGTTATCTTCACACACAGAGCGGCCGACCTCCAGCACACTGAGCTCAGGGTGTCTGCTTTAAACGAGGCCGGCGTCTGGCAGCTTTGGCTTTGCGTCGGGTGAACCGCCTCTGAGCCGCCGTCTGTCTTTGTCCTGATGGTGTGAGCAGCCGCACTGATAAAACGTGCTGTTAAGTCTGCAGCCAGCGCCCTGTTGTTTTGGAGCCACCTGATGCCCGGTGGTGGTGTTCTCCTGCCGGTGCAGAGGTGGATCTACACACCGAGGCAGGAGGAGGCAGAGGGGGGGATCCTGGACGTGCTGCCCCGCTCAGCGGCGTCGCGGGGCTCCACAGGGCGAGCCTCGTCCTGCTCCAAGAGCCGGGGGTGTTTGGACCGGTCTGAGCTGAGTGTGCCACGGCTCGCACTTTCTCTGTTGCATTAAATACGTTTGTTACTTTACTCAGGAACAAAAAAAAATAAATAAATAAATAAATAATAATAAATTGCATGTCCACTTTAGTTATTCATTTTTTTCCACGAACACAATGTTTAATTTCCAAGCCCCTCTGATATTCACCAGCTCCTTTACGAGTGAGTTTGGCTCCGCCCCCCACTGAGGTGGGTGGAGCCAAACTCACTCTGTTCTCTGTTCTGACTATGAGCACAACTACTGCTGATACTACTACTAATTATAATATTTTACAAAAAGAAAATATTTCATTAAATATATTGAACGTGTGTGTTCATGACTGAACAGCACAGGAACTGCCTAGTCTACACACAGAAAGCTGTGTGTGTGTGTGTGTGTGTGTGTGTAGCTGCTGCTCCCACAGGAAATGCTCACCTGTTGTAGATGATGTAAAGCTTTATCTTGCAAACATTCCAGTACAGGACGGAAACGGACAGATGGTGTGTGTGTGTGTGTGTGTGTGTGTGTGTGTGTGTGTGTGTGTGTGTGTGTGGACTGTATGTGCTTAGTGGGAAGCGAGGCAGTGAGGCTGAATGGGGAGAAACCAGTCAGGCTGAAAGTGCATTCATAATTCATAAACACTCGTCCTGCGGCCATTTGGAGATTGTACTGTGGCTGACCTGTGGCAGGTACAGTACTCTGTGTGTGTGTGTGTGTGTGTGTGTGTGTGTGTGTGTTGCATGTTCCTCCATGTGCACACATTTGCCTGCAAATGAAAACAGCAGGGACTTTTTATTTTTTTTATTTCTATCCCTGCTTTTAGTTGAACAGAACGCTCGTCTCGCCGTCCAATGAGATCGTCTGTTTTTGATTGACAGCTCCCGTCTGCCTATTATATTTACATGCCTGAGAAACTCATCAGGTTACACAGACTGACAGCAGGACCAGCAGGTCGCCTTTAAAACGTGTCACTTAACCTCCACTGACATTTTCTGATTATTTCATTATTATCATTTCAGCACGAATGAACCGCATTAACATTCAGCTTCACATCAGCCTGCAGGTCAGTGTTGTGTCCAGCGGGGGCAGCACTGAGCTAAACAGCCTGCAGGTCAGTGTTGTGTCCAGCGGGGGCAGCACTGAGCTAAACAGAGCAGAATCTGTGTGGGTCAGTGGGGCTCAGTGCTCTAAACTGATCAGTCCATTTGATCCAGATATTGATCAGTAACTGGACTGTTCCTGTCCATATTTCTGCTGCAGACAGGATTATAAACTGAGATTATAATCCATGGCTGTAAAATGCTGTGAGTGTGAGCAGATTAGCACTGGCATTGAGGCTCTGTGCTGCTGACTGGCTGCAGAACCACAGGAGAACCAATCATCTGCTTCCTAAATGTTCCACATTTCCTTCCTCTGAGCTCAGAGAAATGTGGATCTCTCTGCTCAGCCTCTGCAGCGCCCCCTGCAGGAGGAGCAGGATTATCATCTACAGAGCTGACACTCTGCTCAGCCTCTGCAGCGCCCCCTGCAGGAGGAGCAGGATTATCATCTACAGAGCTGACACTCTGCTCAGCCTCCGCAGCGCCCCCTGCAGGAGGAGCAGGATTATCATCTACAGAGCCGACCCACTGACCGCTGCTCCTCTGACTCTGTTCAGCCTCAGTGGCGCCCCCTGCAGGTGGAAACACAGAGTCTGCTGTGGATGGATATCCAGCTACAGCACCCAGTTTATCAGTGGTAGATTCTCATAGTAATGGTAGTAATAATAGTAGTAGTTATATCCTCCTGAGACCCGAGGAAAAAAAGTGTCTTCCAATTTAACTTTTTTTGTGATTTCTTGTCTATTTAGAGTTAAAACAACAACTCACAATTTAGAATTTCACAACAATACTTTTATTTTAGATTTTACAGTATGTCTACTGTAGTGGATTTTACTGTAAAAAACAGATAATTTTAAATTTAAATAAAAAAAAAAATCAAATAACCACAGATAATCAATGCCATTAACACGAAAATATATAATTTTCATAAGTAAAAACCAATAGCTAAACAGTATTTGACTTCCTGTTTCTTTTTTCACAACATGTGGTTTTTTCTGCAGCTGCCATTTTGGCTCAATAGAAAGTGGGTGTTTCCCTCATCCCACCTCATCACATGAGATATCAATGGAAAGGCCTGGATGTCCTCTGTACAGTAAACCAGGACTTGATAGGGGAGCTCAAATGAGTAAAAGGATATAGACGATCAATTGATGTCCACTACAGAGGACATAATTGAATAGGCTGGGTCTCAGGAGTCCAAAATGAACACAATTTAGCAGCCAAAGCTCCCGAGCAGATCAGGACTCCATCTGAGCTCCCTGAGGTGAAGCAGCGCCCCTGTGTGTGGGACAAGCAGAGTGGACGCTCGCCGGCGCCCCCTATGGAGGCCACCATCACTGTCTGATAATGAGCTTCAGACAGCAGAGAGACCTGCAGCACTGACCTCAGAGCTGCTGTTTGCTGCTCACTCACTTTCAGCTCATTTTCAGAGCAACATGGAGCTCAGAGGGACAGGAGACACTCTGCTGTTTCCACAAGGGGGCGCTGCACGGGGACATGACAACTGAGCTGCTTGGAGACCAGTAGAGACTTTGCACTGGTTGGAAGAGAGGCGTCCATGAGTGTGTGTGTTTCTGCATCCCGTGTTATCGGAGACGTGGCGACTCATTTCCAGCGTTCAGCCTCCAAAAAGAAAACATGAAGCCAGAGAGCGAAGCTGTGGTGAGACGAGGAGCCCCGACGTCCTGGATAAAACATGAAGCTCAGAAGCACAGCATGTAAATAATGCAGGGTGCAGTTTTATGGCTGCTAACAAAAAGTTCTGGCTGGTAAATTTTCTCAGGTTACCGGCTGCTGGCAGAGCAGCCGCAGCGCTCAGTCTGGACCCTGATTAGTAACGGGGCTGGCAGCCGCAGAATAAATCTGATCGTGGGATTAACGGTGTCAGATATGAGATAAATGAGTGGGGTCCCGCAGCCGGATGATGTTTCAGATGGAAAAGAAAAAGCTGCAGCAGGAAACAGAAGCGTTCTCTCAGCTTTTATTGCTCCGCTTGTGACTTTCTGCAATAAACAGACGACAATAACTCCTCCATCTGACCAGCCGCGGCTTTTCGTGGAAACTTTATTATCGCCGCTTTATTGAATGACGAGCACGCCGGGAGAAATAAAGGAGCGGTGTGTTTTCACGGAGCCGCGGGGCCCGAGGAGCACGACCGCTCGCCTCTTCATAAAAACAGCTTTTATTATCCCGCCGCTGTTTGAGTTCATGTTTAAACAAAATGAAAATGATTTCTGTGACACGGCTTCGTCAGCAGACACCGAGAGACACGTCAAATACCGAGCGCTGCAAAGGTCAGAGGTCACGCACCAGGCACCGTGTCCTCTCAATCAGTCAGTCAATCATATTACATTTTATTTATATAACACATGTTGTCATTAAAATGTATTGCAGTGCACTTAATGTGCAAGAGGAAGCAATAAAAACCAGCAAAATAGAGAAAAAAAGCGTATAAAATTACATATACAATAAAAATAAAAAAGTACTGTTGATTAATCTGCACTGACATAAAACAAATGTGCAATGAAATAAATTAATCAAGGCGGTGAATATCAAATCAGATTAAATAGATAATAACTGCAGTGTTCTGACAGGTTTGAGGTAATTATGAAAATTATTTGATTATTTTGCCTGAAGGATAAAAATTCAGAGTGTTGCAACTGTATTTTCTCTGTTAGAAGCCTCTCAGGGAAACAGTCGTGTTAACTAGGACAAAACACTGTCTGCACACACACACACACACACACACACACACACACACACACTGATGAAGCATGGCAAATGCCTAAAAATCTCCCATTACACAGTAAAATGGGACAGATGCAGGTGAGAGCAGGACCGGCTCTCCAGATGAGAACGGGTGAGATTCAGGACAAGGAGATGGAGGTGGGCGTCGTCATGTGACCTTGGTGGGCGTGGCCATGTGACCTTGGTGGGCGTGGCCTCCAGCAACAAACACATAGAAGTCAAAACTCGACACTAACATGCATCGTTTTTGTCCATGAACATGAAGTCACCAGTCTGTGTGGGACAAAGAGACATGATGACTGAGCTGTAACAGTGTAAATCATCATCTGTTACTTTCCCTTGTGTAGTTTATCAATTTGTGACACTACAAAAAAAAAAAAAAAAAAACACACTATAATGCTCCGTGTCCACAGGTGTGTGTGTTTGATGCCAGGTGTGGCGCTGCTCTCCAGATTTTTTGTGGCGTTTCTCAATACCAAGTTCTCCAGGTTGGGACTTTTGAGGCCGACTCGGGAGGCCGGACTTGGAGGACGACTTGGGGAACGGACTTGAAGGACGGACTTGAAGGACAGACTTAGAGGACGGACTTGGAGGACAGACTTGGAGGACAGACTTGGAGGACGGACTTGGAGGACAGACTTGGAGGACAGACTTAGAGGACAGACTTGGAGGACGGACTTGGAAGACGGACTTGGAGGACAGACTTAGAGGACAGACTTAGAGGACAGACTTGGAGGACGGACTTGGAAGACGGACTTGGAGGACGGACTTGGAGGACGGACTTGGAGGACAGACTTGGAAGACGGACTTGGAGGACGGACTTGGAGGACAGACTTGGAGGACAGACTTAGAGGACAGACTTGGAGGACGGACTTGGAAGACGGACTTGGAGGACGGACTTGAAGGACAGACTTGGAGGACAGACTTGGTCGTTCTGCAGCTGAACAGCAGCAGCTTGATGTCTTCTCCATCTCAACTGACTTGGCAATATTTAATATGAGCAGATCTCCTGTAGTGTTTATAATAAAACAGAAAAATGATATAAACACGACTCTGCCTCCTCCATTTTCATCAATAAATTCCATTTAATTTAGCGAATTTAATTTAAATAACTGATAACCCTAACAGCTCAGAGAGATACTGCTGATATTATAATATTTACTACAAGTCACATCCGGGACTTTGGACTGAACTCGATACGAACTTTGAACTGGAGCAGGACTCGGGTCACGACTCATGACGTTTCACCAGAACAGACAAGAAGCGCCAACTGACAAACACCCTTGGACTCTTAATGGGCGTGGCCACTCCTGATGATTGACAGCTGCTCTCTCATGTAACCATGCAAACACTTCCCAGCTGCGCCTGATTGGACAAACGCCTCACCAGTGGGCGGTTTCAAACCGGACCAACATGGCGGCTCTTTTGGAAACTTTCTTTGATGTTGCAGTTTGGTGAACTCTGTCTTCATTTCAGATCGAAGGCGGTTCACTTTAAAAGTTTCTCGGGAGTTTCCAGAGGTGGCGAGTTGTGTTGGACGCTTCCTAATTTGCATAAAGTAGCCTTGACCTCAACTTTATGCAAATGAGGAGACGGCGACGTGACCAGAATGCATTGCACGGCTGCTTACACAGACGATGAATGGGAAGCGTGGAAAAGACTGACCCTGTGGACACTTCCAGCCGTTATTCACGTCGACTGCTGACATCACAGCGCCCCCCTGTGGCCAAGATGATCCACACAGTCCTCAGCCCCGAGCGTCAAATTCAGACATGCTGCTGTCACCTCGGCTGGATCCGACCAATCAGGAGCAAGAGAAAACCGTGACACTGCGACTCCGATGTGATTTACGGCTTTAGTGGGAACGACTAGTTTTGCATTTGGCTGTATTACAATATAAATATTATTTTGATGAAGTGTTCAGAGCAAGCCACTGATAACACATTCCAGAGACAAAGAGATATGAAATATGCACTATTTGAATTTTTTTTTTTTTTTTTTTTTTTTTGTACTTTCACAAAGGTGTGTTAAACAAACTGTCTAATAATAAAACTTAATTAAGAGTGGACAAGAAAACGCTGCTCACAGTCTTTACTGACAAAACAGATTTTACAGCAGCAGCTGGGCCTTTCATCACTCTTACACAACCGTGTGTGTGTGTGTGTGTGTGTGTGTGTGTGTGTGTGTGTGTGTGTGTGTGTGTGTGTGTGTGTGTGTGTTCAGTTTGATTTGCTCCAGAACAACTGAATCACTGAAAAACTGAGCACAAAAACATCAAATAGCCTCAGTGTTTTTTTGTTTTTTTTCCCCAAAAACACATTTAGTGTTTGAAAAGAACTGCTTGATGTTCTAAAACACGTCGTGGCTGTGGTTCTGTGTGTGTGTGTGTGTGGTGTGTGTGTGTGTGTGTGTGTGTGTGTGTGTGTGTGTATGTGCGTGTGTGTGTGTGTGTGTGTGTGTGTATGTGTGTGTGCGTGTGTGTGTGTGTGTGTGTCAGACTTTCTAGTTTTATCAGCACAGAGACAGAGAGAATCCCTGCTGCTCCTTCCTCTCTCTCTCTCTCTCTCTCTCTCTCCCTCTCTCTCTCTCTCTCTCTCTCTCTCTCTCTCTCTCTCTGACACCGTTTTAAAGTGGCACACCTTCATCTCCTGTTCTCTCCTCCTTCCTCCCTCCTCCCCTCGTTTCCTCTCCTCTCCTCCTTCCTTCTTCCCTCCTTGCCTCATCTCCTCCTCTCCTCTGTCCTTCCCTCCTTTCCTTGTTTCCTCTCATCTCCTCCCTCCTTCCATCTTTCCCTCGTCTCGTCTCCTCTCCTCCTTCCTCCTCCTTTCCTTGTCTCCTCTCCTCCTTCCTCTCCTCCTTCCTTTACTCCTTCCCTCGTCTCCTCCTTCCTCCTTCTTCCCTCTCCTGCTCTCCTCTCCTCCTTCCTCCGTCCTTTCCTTGTCTCCTCTCCTCCTTCCTTCCCTCGTTACCTCATCTCTTCTCCTCTCCTCCTTCCTCCCTCCTTTCCTTATCTCCTCTCCTCCTTCCTCCTCCTTTACTTGTCTCCTCTCCTCCTTCCTTTACTCCTTCCCTCGTCTCCTCCTTCCTCCTTCTTCCCTCACTTGCTCTCCTCTCCTCCTTCCTCTGTCCTTTCCTTGTCTCCTCTCCTCCTTCCTTCCCTCGTTACCTCATCTCTTCTCCTCTCCTTCATCCTTCCCTCGTCTCCTCGCCTCTCCTCATTCCCTCATGTCCTCTCCTCCTTCCTCCCCTCCCTTCTACTTTCCTCTTTACTTTTATCCTTCCTTTCAACAACTCCATCTCTTGTTTTATCCTTGTCGTCCCCTCCTCCTCCTCTCCTCCCCTCCTCCTCTCCTCCTCCTCCTCCCCTCCTCCTCCTCTCCTCCCCTCCTCCTCTCCTCCTCCTCCTCCCCTCCTCCTCCCCTCCTCCTCCTCCTCCTCCTCCTCCTCCTCCTGACTCTGTGTGTGTTTGTGTTTCCTGATAGGCCTGAAGCAGGACGGCCATACATGGACACGGAGCGGCTCCGCCTGACGCCTCCTCGCTCTCCTGCACAGACCCGGTGTCTCTCGACCAACAAGAGAGAGAGGGAGCGAGAAACACAGAGAGAGAGAGAGAGAGAGATGGATGACGGAAAATTAAAGAGAGAGAGAGAGAGAGCGTAAAATAGCAAGCAAAAGCAAAACGACGGAGGGAGAGAAAAAGAGAGAGAGAGAGGTGAACGTCCATAATCTACACAGCAGAAAAAACACTTAGAGAGAGAGAGAGAGAGAGAGAGAGAGAGAGAGAGAAAGGCAACAGAGGCGATTCTGTCTATCTTGCAACTTCAGGGACCATCATCACAATTTAATAAGAATTTGAAAAGCTGCGGCGCTGCAACAAATCTGTCTTCAGAGAGAGAGAGAGAGGGCGAGAGAGAGAGAGAGAGAGGGCGAGTGAGGTAGACTCACACAGACAGTGAGGGCCAGGTGGAGTTATTTAACGCCTTCCCTCCTTCCTGCATTTGTTTTAATATCAGAGTTATTATTATTTTTATATTTCTGATGGAACACTTGTTGTGAAGCCCCCAGCCGCCGCCCGTCACTGTGACGTCACACAAACGGGTCATCAGGGTCACCTGCTGGAAAGGTGTTTCAATATCTCAGGTGGCATTTCCTGAAAAACTCAACATTTCTCTTTTTGCGTGGGAAAGAAAACCTCCTCTTCTTTCTGCCTGAGTTTTAAAAAGAGGAATATCACAACGTTTTGCTTTGAAGATCTGCGACGGAGTTAACGCAGGAAGTCGGGTCGACAGAGGGGGCGGGACTTCCTGTAGAGCCGGATGTGCTGCTTTCCCACGGCTCTCCGGAGGTTTTCCATGGCCTGACGCCCAGCTGCCGGCAGACCTCCCCCTCACCCTAAACTCCGCCCCCTTCCTGCCCAACCCACTCCAGACCCCGCCCCCCACCTCCCGGTCCAAAATGTCTGACCCCCTCCGCTTCCTGTCTCACCGCACCGACCTGTCGAGGAAATCAGGGCGGGAAAAGTGAGTGAGCGAGTATTTCACTGCCTCGCTGCCCTTGAGCAAGGCGCCAAGCCCGCTGGGACCCACCTGGACGATCAGGCGGTGGCGCTCCACCTCCTCCTCCAGCAGGAGCCGAACCTCCCCCTTCACTTCTAGACGCTTGGAACTGCTTGATCCAAGATGGCGGCCGGCGTGGCGACGTGGCTGCCGTTCGCCCGCGCGGCGGCGGTGGGCTGGCTGCCGCTCGCCAAGAAGACGATGCCCAAACCGCCCGTGGACAAATCCTCCAGATCAGACGAGATCCTGTTCGTCAACGTGAGCGGGCTCCGCTTCCAGGTGGGTGCCGCCGGCTGCATGGAGGTCCTGGTTTTCATCCAAATGAATAAGATAATAAATAATAAACACGCACTTACAGAAAACACTGATTCTAATTCATTTTATTACAAGTGGAAATATTTGACAAACTTTGGCTGAGCAGTAACTTATTTTGTGTTGAAGTGGCTCCAATTTATGTGATCAGAAATCAACAAATTCCTCTGAACTTCCTGATGATGTATTTTTAAAGAGTAAATCAACACCAAATCACCTACTCCACTGGTAGGTGGCCTGCCTTAAAGTTTCATCCTCTAGAGGGCAGTGCAGCGGAAATTTCCCGCTATTTTAACAGATGTGATTAGCACACTAATGAATCTAGTTCCTCAACAAAAAGGAAGAATTATTGTCCCATGTCAGATAGTCTGATGAAATTTCATAATCTATCAGTATGTGTTCAGAAATGATCTGAAATGATGTTAGTGCTCAAGCCTCTTCCAAAGATAAAGCTGACATTAACATTGGAATGAATTAGTTTTAATCATAACATCGGAAGTTAGCAACATTCACATTCCTGTGTTCCTTCAGCAAACAAAGCAGAATGAAGCTGGTGTCTGCTGGTGTTTTCACAAAAATACAGAATCTGAAAGTGCATGGTCAGGAAATAATATTTGAAATGTTGGGAACAGGTAAATTACTTTTAGGGAACTTCTCTTGTAGCAGCTAGCGTTAGCATGTTAGCATCAGAATCATAAATACTTTATTGATCCATGAGGGGAAACTGGGTCGGCTGCAGTTGCTCAAATTCTAAAGAGAACAATATAAAATAAGCATAAGTGAAATATAAGAAATAGAAAAAGAATTAAGACACATAAAAATATGTGAATTTGTAACCAACCAATTTGTAACCAGTTAGCTAGCTAACAGCGTATTCAGGTTAGCTGAGCTGAGACTCGGCTGAAGACGGGACAGTTTACTGAGTCACAGCAACTAACCTACCTGATCACACTGTTCACACACACACACACACACACACACACACACACACACACACACACACACTGCTCCAGCTCTCTGGCTGCTTGTTAGATATTTATGTGGCCGCCTCCTGCTGCTCATAAGCTCCTGCTGCCGAGATCAGATGTTGTAAATACTTCTGATAACGCATTCAAGGGCATTTGGCTGGAAATAATCACAAAATGGACCCTGAGCCAAAAATAGCTTTTTGGCGGCTGATGTTTTACTTTGGAGTCGCGCGGCGCAGAGCTGCTTTCTGCTGGGACGGCAGAACCAGGAGGAAAACATCCACAAGCAGCGATACAACGCCGTTATTTATACGGAGAGACCGACTGTAACCCCGACAAACAAATGACATCATTGTTGCCATGAGTTACTGACATGCTGGCATGCTCTCAGGTGTGTAGTTTAGTTTATTAGTTTGTTAATGGGGACTCAAATTATACTGACAGTATCTCTGCTTGGTGGAACTGAACATGAATCTAAACGGGTTTCTTTCTTTCTTTCTTTCTTTCTTTCTTTCTTTCCATTGGGCTGAAAACTGGGCCATTTCATTTCTATTACAAAATATATTCCAGTATATCCCTGTTAAGTGACATTTCTGCACAATTCCAAGACGTTCCAAGGTATTCCAAGGCCAGGGGGAAGCCTGTTCCCGTCTATTGAGATGAATCTATTTTTTTGGCACAGTCCAGCTGTTAGATCTCCATTGTCTCAAGACTTTAAAAAACTGTCCCTCCACCTGTTTATTTACACAAACTGCTGGGACTCGACATGTGTTTGTTAAATGTTCCAATGGAAAACTAAAATAGGTTGCGAAACTTTATCATACCCGGAAAAAGGTAAACTGAAGATTTACAGTAGTCTCACAAATCTGCAACAAACCAGCTGTGCATTATACTAGTTAATAATGAAATAGATAAACATGTAATAATCAGTAGTATTTCCGCACTTGAGGGCTCGGTTAAATATCGTTTGTTCACACCCAATTCTGCAGCGGACAGACTGACATCAGCAAAGTTTCCGTTGGTGCTCAGATCGCATTTCGGAAACTCAGATGTTGACAAAAAAAAAATGTCTGTCCTCATCGGATTCTGTGTTCTCTTCTGCAGACATGGAAGAACACGCTGGATCGGTACCCGGACACCCTGCTGGGCTCCTCGGAGAAGGAGTTTTTCTACAACGAGGACACGCAGGAGTACTTCTTCGACCGGGACCCCGAGATGTTCCGGCACATTCTGAACTTCTACCGCACCGGGAAGCTGCACTACCCGCGGCACGAGTGCATCCAGGCCTTCGACGAGGAGCTGGCCTTCTACGGCATCGTGCCAGAGATCATCGGAGACTGCTGCATGGAGGTAGGAGGGGTTTAGTTTTTATTTGTGTCGGTCGTGGCCCAGTGGTTCCCAGAGGAGTCCTCTTTGTCCCCTTCTCCGTCCACAGGCAGAGCAGAGGTCAGAGTTCGGACGTCTGGTGCTGCTTGGGATTCAGTGGCTTGGATGCCATTCCATAGATTCTCAGACTCAGTTCCCATCAAGCCCTTGTTCGCCTCGGGGAACAGGCACTACCGAAAAAAAACAGACTTATGGCAAAGCACTCTTATGGAGACTTTCTGAATCCACCTCAGTGTTTCTCAGCCCAGTCCTGCAAATTCTGGGTGCAGCCCATTTGTTTATTTTTCATAAAACACATTTATTCATTTATTTAACCAGCTCAGTCGAGATGAAAGCCTCCTCATACCATGGGATCCTGGACAACATTGGCAGCTCTGGATAAAAATTAAGATGCAACTGACAGAGCGATTAGCGCAAGAAGATTACCGGCACAAAACAATGAGTGACAAAAACAGACAAAAACACGTCATGACTAAGAATAAATGGGGAAAGGAAATGTGGATAATGGGCAGCCAGGAAGGAGGCTTCCAGTTCCTGTTCCATACACCTGAAAATGTCCTGAAAGACCAACCAAGTCCTTCAGTCAAGCCAAATGTCACTTCTCTAAAAAAAAAAAAAAAAAAAAAGAGCAGAATTATATTCAAACCAAGTGAAGGAAAAATGAATTGTCTTTCATACTGCAGTGCCAGTTTGAATAAATAAATGATATTTTATTGTTGTGTCTTGCATACAGTAGAAATAAAAGACCAAAGAGACAACAAAAGCATCTTTCATCTTCAGATTCATCAGACCGTTATCAAGCAGGGCAAACAAATCACTGATAGAAGCTTAGACCATATATTAATAACAGATCAGAGTAAATCTTAATTAAACAAACTATTTGCCTCTGAAATAAAGTTAGTAGACTTCAACACATCAAAATTGAACAACCATTACAGTTTTTGCTCGTCTGAACACCAGAAAAGGGTTTTGTTCAGCGATTCCATGGTACAGCAGCTCTGGCAGGTCATCATCATGTGTACAAAAGAAAATGGGACTCCAGTTTTCAGCCAGATCACACAGCTCTCACAGTCTGAATGTTTCTGAACTGACTGACCTCAAAGGCTTGAGGAAGCACATCAGCTCTCAACTGCAACCAAAGATCTTCATCTGCTGGAGAAACGAGATGCAACATGTAATCCAGGGCCAAAACCCTGTCTGATGTGCACGTATGTGCGTGATTTTGGCTTTAAATGACTGGGGTTCACAGCAGTGCTTCGGTTGCAGTGTTACAACATGCAAACAATCAGAAATCCGAGTGTTAACAAGGTCGGCAACATGACCGCGTCTCGATGTCACAGCAACATGTTCGTGATCAGAGATATCAGTGTCCCATTTCGCTTTGTTCTTACCCACAAGCCTCTGCTCATCACTGACCTACCTTCCACAGAAGTCAACAACCGAGTCAGCAAATCCAGAGGGCTCAGTTTGGAGCCGAGCGAGGAAACTCAGAATCAAAGTTTAGCGCTGGCTCGTCTCCTCTGAGGCGTTCTCCCAGCTCACTGTTTGGGAATTTTCCTGTCATTTTTTTTGTTCAGTGTCAGAGTTTTAGTCAGTTTTCTCTAGCTGTGGCTCAGTTTTTATCTTTTGGTTTTTACTTCACAGCTGGTGACTGTCTTGTTGCTATGACTGTCATCATGCCACGACTGTCACCATTACACTTTTCTGTGACTGTCTCCACGGCAACATTTTGCCACATTGTCACATGACAATGTGTTACTATGATAGTCAGCATGACAGCATGTTTCTACGACTGTCACCATGACGATGTGCTACTTCAACTGTCACCGTGACAACATGTCGCTACAACCGTGACAACTCCATTGCGAGCTGAGTTGGCATTTACTTGTTGACTGTGTATCTTGTGTTGTTGGCAGGTCTGTTACCGTGACGACGGCTGCCTGAACAGACATCTAACATATCTTTTCATTTGTCGGTGGTTAGTGCACTGCTGTTAATATCATCACCATGACAACGCCATATGGTGAACTCAGTTGAGAGTTTGCTCGCTGTGGTTCAGTTTTTATGTTAGAGATGCTTCGATTTAATAGGGTCTGTTTGTTTCAGTTCGTGCTGTTGTTTTTTGAAAATCTAATGACAGAAGTTCCCACCAGGTCCTGTGTGAATGCCTGCAGCAGGTATTGTATAATACAAACAATAATTCATGAATTATTAAAAATATTTATTTATATGAATTTTTCAGTTAGTGTTCAATAAATCCAGTCCTGAAACTCTCTCGCCTCGTTCAGGCTGCACTTAAACACAATAACACGAAAACTAAAAGCATTTCAACTATATTTTTATGTCAGTGTTTTTTTAACACCCTGTTTTTGCCCTAGTTTTCATGGGAATAATCTTGGCCACGCTGCTGCCTGCTGTGGTTTATTCAGAGAAACAAAGAGAGGAACTTTGACATTAACTACTGCTGTTTTTTTTTTTTTTTTTTTGTATCTTGCAATAATTCTTTGTCATCAGTCTTCACTCCGGCACCACAAAAAATTGCCATGTTACCAAATTCTCACCTTCATTCTTATTTTTGTTTTTCTTGAAACGAGGAAAAAGAAATCTACCAGTGGGATGAAATAATAAAACTAGCATGACAAAAAGCAATAAAATGGCAAATAATGATGGAAAGAGTGGACATCCTTGTCTTGTGCCCTGCTGTAAAGCTAAAAGTTGAAAAACAAAATATTACAGAATATTGCAATATATTACAGTCTTACAGCGTTTCCAGAATATTCTTGACTCTGGTGTCATTTTCTTGATCCCAGTGGCTGACCTGCCTCATTCTGCCTGTTTCAGCACATTTAGACTGAAACAAGTGAAACTGCACTGGAACCAGGTGGGATTATCTCATCCTACAGGTTCATTTTATTTACCTTGTTTGAAGAAAAAACAAGATTTAAACACTGACGGTGAGTCTGAAAGGGAAAACTTCACAGAAAAAAGCAGCATAACTGGGCTAAATGATGAGAATGGACAAATGTAAGGAGATCTGAGAGGGATTATTGCTGAACAACACTCCTCACCAAACATAATGAAACTCAAACTCATGAAGCAAGTCGTGCAAAGCCGCTGTGAGGTGATTCAGCTTTTTCTTTTATTGCGACTACTGTTTTTTTGTGAGTTTTTTACCCGTGTGTTTGTAACTGATTTGTCTTATGACTCTCATAAATGAGTAATTCCTCTCTGCCACTCTTCTTCTCCCTCCTCCCCCACGCGACCGCAAATCAGCCCCAAAGCATTTTATATTGGCTTTTTATATTAGTGTTGTGTTTTGAGGCAAATTCTGTGTCCTTGTTTTCACCACTGACTCGTCTCATGACTCTCATAAGTGAGAAATTGCGTCTTGTTTTGCTTCCATCCTTCGATCCGGGAGAAACAAATGTTGATTGAACTGTCACGTATTATAATTTTTTGGATTTGTTCCACCTCCCTCCCCGATGATTTCCCACTGGGAAGACTTTAAATTGTTTTTTTTGTTTTTTTAAAATTTTATTTCCCTCGTCACCTTATGGGTCTTATTGCTCTGCTGTTTTCCACCGTGTTGTTTCTGTTGTTGTTTTGCCCAGATTCTGTAACTCGGCCAAGTTGTGTCTTAGCTTGTTATGTTGGTTTGGAAGTGAAATATTTGTAGAAGCTTTTTTTAGCACCTCTGCACAAATTAGTCCTTTGCATTTTGTTTTCTCTCCCCATATTTCATAGCTGTTTTTTGGATCATTTTCCTTCTCTGCTGTGCAAATAAATTAATCTAAACCACTTATTTTCCATGGTGCCCTGTCTTCAAACACATGCGATAACCTGGTGAATTTGTGTTTTTTTTCTCTGTGAAGGAATACCGGGACAGGAAAAAGGAGAACCAGGAGCGCCTGGCGGAGGACACGGAGGCCAGTGAGGCGACGGACGCCCCGCTGCCCCCGGACAGCACGTCACGGGAGCGTCTGTGGCGAGCTTTCGAGAACCCGCACACCTCCACCATGGCGCTGGTCTTCTACTACGTCACAGGCTTCTTCATCGCCGTTTCTGTCATCGCCAACGTGGTGGAAACCGTCCCCTGCCGGGCCCCCAAGGGCAGCGTCAAAGACCTTCCCTGCGGCGAGAAATACGCGCTGGCCTTCTTCTGCATGGACACGGCCTGCGTGCTCATCTTCACCTTCGAGTACCTGATGCGCCTGTTTGCCGCGCCGAGCCGCTGCAAGTTCATGCGCTCGGTGATGTCGGTGATCGACGTGGTGGCCATCATGCCCTACTACATCGGCCTGGTGATGCCCGAGAACGAGGACGTGAGCGGCGCCTTCGTCACCCTCCGGGTTTTCCGGGTCTTCAGGATCTTCAAGTTCTCGCGTCACTCGCAGGGTTTGAGGATTTTGGGCTACACGCTGAAGAGCTGCGCCTCCGAGCTCGGCTTCCTGCTCTTCTCCCTCACCATGGCCATCATCATCTTCGCCACTGTCATGTTCTACGCCGAGAAGGGCACCAAGGGCTCCAGCTTCACCTCCATCCCCGCCTCCTTCTGGTACACCATCGTCACCATGACAACACTAGGGTGAGTCAGCATTTGTGCACAAGTTTTTTCGCGCTGCTCGCTCTCCGGTGTGTTGTTGCAATCGTCGCTATGACAATACCAAGTGTTTTTTTTTTTTACTGTTTGGTTTGATAGGTGTTTCATGTTGTTACCATGACAACACTATCTGTTTTATTTTGTAGCTGTTTGTGACTGTGTTGTTGTTGTTGATTGTCACCATGACAACAGTAGGGTGAGTCTGGCTTTGAACTTGGTGGAGGTGTTACGGTGTTATTGTCACCATGACAACGCCAGTTTAGGTGTTTGCTTTTGATCAGGCAGATGTGGTCACACCACGGTGAGAGTTGTTATTCGTTTGCGCCTTTGTTGGTGATGAGTGTTTTGTTGTGTTGCACTTGTCACCATGACGACAACATGGTGAGTGACATTTAGTTTTTCTTGGCTGTGTTAACTGACAAGCTCTTGATGTGATCATCGCCATGACGACATCAGAGTAACAAGGACGGACTTCCCATTTTATGTTTCGGTTTTTGCCCCACAACTGGTGACTGCGTTGTTGCTATGACTGTCACCATGACAACATATTGCCACATTGTCACATGGCAACATGTTGCTATGATCATCACCATGACAACATGTTTTCACATTGTCACATGACAACGTGTTACTATGGTTGTCACCATGACAACGTGTTGCCATTACTGTCAGTGTAATGTGTTACTGACTGTCACCATGGCAACATGTTACTATGACCATCAACATGACATTGTGTTGCTTCGACTTCCTGTGATAACTTGTCATCACGACTGTCACTATAACAACACATTGCTACGACTGTCACCATGACAATGTGTTACTGCGATGGTCACCGTGACAGCATGTTGCTACGTCTGTCACCACGACGACGTGTTACTTCAGCTGTCACTGTGACGACGTGCCGCTGACTGTCACTGTGTTTGGGCATGTGAGTCGAGTTGGCATTTACTTGTTTACTGTGTATCTCCCCTGAGTCTGTTGTTGGCAGGTCTGTTACCATGACGACAGCAGGGCTGAACAGACAGCTAGCATATCTTTTCATTTGTTGGTGGTTAGTGCACTGCTGTTAATATCATCACCATGACAACACCATATGGTGAACTTGACATTTAACTTGTTTATTTTGCCTCCGATGGGTCTTGTGCTGTTAATGTTGTCACCATGGCAACGCTGGTTCAGAAGATGTGTGCCGCGATGCTGCTGAAACGTTTCTGTTATCTCCTGGTTTTGTGATGATGCAGCGTTTATTTCTGAGGTGTCCGAGCCTTTCATGTCCTCTCATCTGCCAGCTTCCTCTCTGATGTGGGTTTTATCTCTCAGTGTGAAGTCCACCCGGACGGGCGGAGCGTCCCGTGGCGTGAGCGCCGCTTCACAGAGCTCCATCCGTTTGAGTTTGAGCCTCACTCGGTTTGAACTGGTCTGAAATGTCAGCAGGATTTCACGCTTTCAGTTTCTCACCAGCAGAAGAAAAGCAGGAAACTGGGATCTGCTGCCGTCTCTCCTCCGTCTCCTCCACTTTTCTGCTTATTTATAACATCTAGAGCCGCTTAAACCAGCCTGTTACTGTAAATCTGTGTGTGTGTGTGTGTGTGTGTGTGTGTGTGTGTGTGTAAGTATGAGAAAATACAGTATGTGTGTATGTGTGTGTACCACCCACTCGTTGCCTCTCAAGTACGTTGGTGTGTCTTTGCCCTTCTGCTGCCCACACACTCGCTGCTGCTGCTGCTGTGTGGATGGGAGTGTGTGTGTGTGTGTGTGTGTGTGTGTGTGTGTGTGTGTGTGTGTGTGTGTGTGTGTGTGTGTGTGTGGTCATGTCTTCACCCTGCAGCTCTTCAGTACAACAGACCGATTATTTCCTGTTTCGATGCCCTTTAGCAACATCAGAGGGAGAAAGAGAGTGTGTGAGTGAGTCAGACAACTTAACTACCCAATATGCACACACACACACACACACACACACACACACACACACACACACACACACACACACACACACACACACTTATGTCAGCAACACGCATTCACTCTCCTCTCTATAGTGCACAGGTAGTCTCTTACCTGTCTGTGAATGGAGGGTGTGTGTGTGTGTGTGTGTGTGTGTGTGTGTGTGTGTGTGTGTGTGTGTGTGTGTGACTTCAGTAGGTGTGAATGAGGAGCCTCTGTGCTGTGAATGACTCCAACTGAATGAAGACTTCCCCAATTTGATCCCTTTCCTCATTTCCTTTCCTCATTATTTTCCCTCCTAGTTTCCTCTCCTCCCCTGTCTTTTACTTGTTTCCTCTCTTCCCCTCTTCTCTCCTTGTTTCCATTCCTCTTTTTGTTTCCTTTCTGTCCTTGTTTCCTCTCTTCTCCTTGTTTTCTTTTCTCTTATCCTTTCCTCTCCTTGCTTCCTTTCCTCTCCTCTTCTCCCCTTGTTTCCTCTCCTCTTTGAATCCTTTCCGCTCCTCTTCTCTCCCTGTTTCCTCTCCTTGCTTCCTTTCCTTTCCTCTCCTCTTCTCTCCTTGTTTCCTCTCCTGTCCATTTCCTCTCTTTGCTTCCTTTCCTTTCCTCCCTTTCTTATCTCCTTGTTTCCTTTCCTCTCTTTTCGGCGGTTGCCCACTGAATGTAAATCATCTGGCGGCCATTTCCACCTTCATTCATTTCCTATGTGAAGTGAGTAACGCGGTGCATGCTGGGATGCGTTGTGGCGCGGTGAGAAAAGCTCGGGACGGGAGTTGAGCTGAGGTCAGCTGTATGCAAATTAGCGTGATGTTCACGTCTCGAGAGCCAATCAGCTCAGCGGCTGCAGCTTCTCTCTGCCAGCTGATAACATCCGTCCACGTCCACATAGAAAATATTCTTTACTGTGAGTTCCAGTGACAGCAGCGCTCATGTCGGTGTGTTACAGTCAACAGCAAAACAACAGAATGCAGATCACACACACAGATCATTTCTGTTCTTTTTTTTTTTTTTATATTTTTTTATGTATTATTTTATATTTAAGGAAAAAGATATAACAATAACAACAACAATAACAACACCCCAGCTCAAACATGTAAAATGAAATTAGAAAAAAAAAAAATACCTGTGACACTAGTTTAGGAAAAAATAAATGAATACATTAATTAATTAATTAACAAATTAAAAAAATTAGTAAATAAATAAAAATAATAATGATGATAACAATGATAAATTTGAGAAAAAATTATATTAAAAAATGATTAAAAAATAAGTAAATAAGTAAATAAATAAAAATAAAATAAATAATAAAAAAGAAAAAAGAGAAATAAAAGTAAATTAGAATAACACAGATCATGTCTAACCAGCAGGGTCCGGGTCAGAATCATCAACAGTCCTATTTTGGGTCTTTGTGCAAGACATTAAGGGTATTTGAATGTTTATAATTCTGCAACCCTAAAGCCTGTGATTTTCCCTTTTTCTCCACTTTTTAAAAATTTAATCGTAAAGTCACAATCAGTTTTTTTGTTGTTGTTGTTGTTGTGAGGTTACAAAAGCACAGGGTTACGCTGCAGAAGTCCCAAAGAGAAGCTGATCATCAGGCTGCACCTCTGAGGAGTGAAGTCGATGACGAGGCGCCACAGGAAGCTGCTCTGTGAGACTCTCTGCTGCACTTTGACTCAAAACACTATTCAGCATCACGACAGGGGATTTCCCCCACAAGAGGTCCACTCACTGAATGAGTGACACAGTTATTTTTTTTTTTTTTTTTTTAGTAGTCGTGATATTTTTTCATTAGCAAAATAATAAATGACGGATGCTGTTGACCTGGTAAACATTTGCAGTGCAGGCAGATGGATGCATTTTTCTCCTTTCTTTCCTGCGAGCCTCATAGCCTCAAGTGTGAGCAAACTTTTTTTTTTTTTTTTTTTTTTTTTTTATCAGTTGGGGTGAATTTGACTCAGGTGATTTAAATCAGAAAAAGACCAGAATAAAACCTGTTACCTGAGTTTATGTGTCAGGGACTTCATGTTTCTTGTTGCCTTCCTCAGTAAATAGCCCTTTACCCTTGACCTTCTCTGTGTCTTTTAAAAACTATCGAATAAACTAAACTAAACTAAAAATTTAAATAAAACATAAGTCATCTCTTTTCTCTCTCTGTGTTGTTTCTTTCTCCTCGTCCTCCTTCCTCGTCGCTCCACTCTCTTTGCCTCCATTTTCTTCCTCTCTCCATATTTTCTCCTCTCCTCTGTTTCCTTTTGCATCTATTTTCCTCCTCTCCTCACCTCCTTCTTTTGAACTTTTGTCTCCTCCCCCTCCCGCCATCACTCCATTTCGCTTTCTCTCCTCTCTCTTTCCTTTTCTTGTTTTCGTCTCCCTGAGTTTATTTCCCTCGCTCTTTATTTCTCCTGTCCTCCTCTCTGTTTCCTCTCCTCCTCTCAGTCTTCAGCTCCATTAGAGTTATCAGCAGGGAGCGGCCGGCCTCTGAATCTAAATGGATTCTCCAGGCAGCAAAACACAAACCGGGCTTTTACCTCCCTCCTCCTCCTCCTCCTCCTCCTCCTCCTCCTCCTCCTCTTCCTCTCTCCCTCTCTCAGCAGGGGGATGCAGGAAGTAAATCTCCATTTCTATCTGCTGTTTCCATTTCCGTTTGTCCTTCTCACCTCTCCGCCTCCTTCTTTTCTCTGCTTTTTCTCATCCGCCGCTGCATCTCCCCTCTCCTCCTCCTCCTCCTCTTCCTCTCCTCCACTTCCTCTCAGTCCTTCTGCGTTTGGGGTGTGAATGTAGTCAGAAGTGGAAAAAAATCTCCACGTTTGTCTCATCTCATCGTTCAAATCTTGTTTATCTTCAAATTAGGTGAAACGAATCCACCGGTGGGAGTCATTTTCTTGATCCTGGTGGCTGATCTGCTTTATTCTGTCTTGTTTCAACACATTTATTCTTGTTCCCAGAGAAAAAAAATCCTGAAACTGCACAGAAAACAAGTGGGATTATCTCATCCCAGCGGTGGGTTTTTAACCTTGTTAGAAGAGAGATGAGATGTGAAGCTGCAGATGAGACTGACTGAGGTGTTAACATGGAGATTTGTTGCAGTGTGTTGCTGTCAGCTCCTTAAACCTGCATCATCCGAGCCCTTAAACCCTTAAGCCCTTAAAACCACCAGGCTTCCTCCGCTTTCCGTGTCTTTTTTAGAATTTCTCAAACATATTTGCACAGACGTCCCTAACTGCTTCCCATCTCCTGCTCTCACAGTGCAACAAGTCTTTAAGTGGTTTAATAAAGCTGCTCTGAACACTGCAAAAACTCAAAATCTTACCAAGATTATTTGTCTTATTTCAAGTCAAAAATGTCTTATTACTAGTCAAAATATCTCATTACACTTAAAATAAGACATGATCACCTCAGAAGTAACTTGTTTTTAGACAATTGTCTCTTGTTTCAAGTGAAAATTTGCTTGTTTCATTGGCAAAATTTGTTTCTTGTTTCTAGCTAATTTTCACTTATTTCAAGTGAATTTTCACTTTTTCCACTGGCAAATTTTGCCAATGAAACAAGCAAAATTTCACTCGTTTCAAGTCAATTTTCACTTGAAACGAGACAGTTGTCTAAAAACAAGTTACTTCTGAGGTGATCATGTCTTATTTTAAGTGTAGTGACATATTTTGACTAGAAATAAGACATTTTTGACTTGAAATAAGACAAATAATCTTGGTAAGATTTTGCGTTTTTGCTCTGAAGTATCTGAACTTCCTCTTCTGCCAGTCTGAGGCCACGCCCACAGCAGAGTGTGGACACCTGGCAGGTACCAGACCGGCTCAGGTGAAGCCGGGCTCAGACACAAATTTAGAAATCACGTTTGGGTTTGGGTCGGGTTCGGTCACGTCGGCGTTATTTTAGTGAAACTCGAGTGTGAAATAAATAAAAATGGTTTACCTGCTGTCTGTTCTGGGCAACTTCCTGTACAGTGCTGGAGTTTACGCGACAACACTGAAGGCAACAGGCAACACGAGCAAAACCTGGGGCTCGGGTCGGGATCAGACACAAAAAAATGATACCTGTCAGGTTTGGACAAAAATATACGACACGATTCAAACTCCTCCTGAAAATCACCAATGACGTTACATCACAGTTATCAACCTGCGTCCTGTTCACTGTCCACGTCGCAGCGCAGGAAATCACAGTTCCCTCAAAGTTGTGTTTTCAGAGAGCAGAAACACAGGAGTCATGTGGACTGAAGGTCGAAACGAAGAGAAGAAATTATTTTGTGAGATAAGACTCAAAATCAGTCACTTCTTAAAAAATTGCCTTTATTTGATGTTTATCTTTTCTTTTCTTGTCTTTTATTGCTTATTTCTTATTGTTTTTATTCTTAGTATTACTTACTGAAATAATTCATGTTTTTATGTATTTTTTTAAATGATTTTTTATTGTTGTTTATTGTTGCCGTCGTCTTCTTCACCTGCTTTCAGTGATCCGGTCTCTCCAGCAGAAATCCACCTGCGCTAACCGGCTTTCTCTTATTAGTCCCTTAATAACCTTAATAAGTGTGTTTTCTGTTTTTGCATGGCGGCTCACAATTTGTGAGTTCTTTACATTTGAATTTGAAGTCTCTCGTTTTGTGTTTATGTAGTTCCTGTAGCTCAATATCACATTTCAGCAGAACACAAAACTAAACTCCTTTTGAATGTCTCGTTTTTGGATCTGTTCATTATCGTCGGTGTGCGTTCGGTCCCTGCTAACAACAGCGGCGGCAGCGGCTAATGATGTTTTCACTCGTTTTTAATCCTCGTCTTTTGCTCTCAGCCTTCACCTCGCCTCGCCTCACTCCTCCTCCTCCCTCCATCTCTCACCTCTCCGCTCCTCTGCAGACACAGCCCAGACTCTGCTGCCCTTTTTTTTTTTTTTTTTTTTTTTTGCTCTGTTTTAATCTGTATTTCATCACGCTGCTTTGCATTGCTTTACTTCAGTGATTTATTAGTGTGCAGATAAACTAAAGCTAAAACCATAAACCCTCTGCAACCTCTCAGGAAACAATATAAGAGCTGGTTGAGCTGCTTCACTGCCAGGGAAACACACAGATCAGGTGAAGTGCTGTCTTTGGGGTTTAGAGCATTTAAATTCTCCTTTAGCTCAGAAAAACCTGCAAAAAAAAAAAAGAAAAATCTGGTGGAGGAAACTTTGCATGTGTTAGTTGGCAGGCGGGCGGCTGGACGATGCAGGATGCAGAGTCAGACTGGATTTAAAGACGTTTTATCTGCCATTTAAAAATCCTTACCGAGCTGTTATGGGCCATATATTTTCAGTATTCCTGACCCCAGCAGGATGTGAACGCCCCGTCCTGGCAGCCGCGGCGCCTCGCTCTTTTCACTGAGCTGCACGAGCCGTTCAAAAAAACTTCAATTCTAAATAATTTCACGACCTCCATTTAAACCCCCATTTATCCTGATTATGACTTCACATCCATCTTTTATTATTTAGAATTGATTTTTCTTCTCTTTTGTGTTAATCTCCAGGGGACGCGTTCCCTTTTTGTTTTATTCGCCTCATTTATTTTGGTATTTCTCTCCGTCTCTTTATGTGCATGCAAATGAAGGTGCATTTATAAGGCGTCTGATGTGAATCCCCAGTGAACAGGTGTAGTTTTGTCTCAGTTAGTTGATTTTTGTTATGTAATGTCGCCTCCGTAATGAAAGCAAATGGGTCGTTTTTTTGGCGGAGGGCGGTCTCTGCCGGGTGGGCGGAGCCTGTCTGGACGGAGAGGCGGGTCCTCAGGTTTGACGAAAGAAGACGAAAGAGGAGAAAAGAGGCAAAGCAGCAGGATGAATGTTGAACTCCACAGATAGAAAACAGCAGCTTCAGCAGGTTTTTTCTTTTTTTTCTTTTTCTTTCTTTTTTCTCTTCTTTTTCTTTTTCTTTTTTATTCTTTTTCTTTCTTTTTTCTCTTCTTTTTCTTTTCTTTTTTCTTTTTCTTTTTTCTTTTCTTTTTTTTCTTTTCGCAGCCCCTTACCCCCTCTTCCTAGCACAGGCCATCATTGTCAATAAGAGCCCGTTCTTAATGATTATACCTGTTAAAATAAAGGTCAAATAAAAATAAATCACCAGCATGTTGATTAGTGACTTTCTCTCTCAGTTTCCAGTCACATTTACTCTGTCATTTAAAGTCAGGCTGAGCAGGGTTTGTCATTGTGGTTTGTGAACACAGCATTCACAGTTAGGGCCGAACGATTTTAGGAAAAGATGTCATTTTTCGTGATTTTTCTGGCAGATATTGCGATTTCGATTTTATGCGCGATATTTCAAACTTCAAATCGAGCTTCAGTGCAATATTCACCATGTACAGTAACAGATTTAAAACATGACAGAAAATTACATCATACCATCAAAACATTAAATGGTATTTACTCTAATGCAAGGATGAATTGCTTCCAACATGTATTTACTGTCAAGAAACACACATGTACATTCTTTAAAGTCCGTGACCAACGGCAGTTATTACAACTGAAGAACTAAAAGAGCCATAGTTGAATTTTTAAAAAAATAGTGCAAAAAAATCCTTAATTGTGTTAAGTTAAAAAAAGCTAAATAAAATACAAAACAATAAAAAAAAAATATGTTAAATAAGTAATAAGAAAAACAAAATTCAACAGTTCCAATAAAGGAAGAAAGGATCTTGCCCTGACGTAACCAGCCTCACATCCAGTCATGGAAACGGTCATTTCTCAAGTGGCGGTCTCCGTTGGTTGTGTTGCTGCTGGATGTTGGACAGGTGTCGCACAGAACCTGGTTCTGGAGCACGTGCTGCTTTTTTTTAGGATTACAGGGATGCAAACAGCAAGACCTCAAAAAAGAGAGAAGTTTCCGAACCTCCGGGGGGGCGGGAGGGTGGAGGGGGGGTTACGACGGATCTTTTGTAGCACAGAGGAGATATGTTGCTCAAACACTACGTATGTAGTTTTATGAGTTGTAGAACATAATAAATTATCTTGAAGGAGTAGATGTCTACCAGTAAGCTTGACTCCAATAAATTAACAATATGTTAAATTATTATTTGTTTTAAAAATGTAAATTACTTATCAAACAGACCTAACAATTCAACTACCAATGAATGAGCAGTAGTATGCATGTGATAACACAGATTGAAAAATAAGCCAAAGTGATACCTCTTCTCTGAATAGACAAGCTAAGCCAGTGTGCTGCTGTTAGCCAGGGAAAATAGAGCGGAGTGGCACCTCTTCACTTTGTTACACAATCTCTGTCAGTGTGCTGCTGTAGCTGGAGAGTTTCTCTGCCTTTTGGCTCGTGCGGTGCGGGGCAGCTGTTATTATGTCAAATTCCGAGTTAAAAATAGATTCTGTTTTATTTGGCTAATTCCGCGATTCCATCCGCAATTCCGTGATCGATAAGATTAAAAAAAAAAACAAAAAAAACATCGGATCTGCACGATTCACACAAGTCACCCAAATGGCCACGAAAAAAGCGAGTTGCGCTTTTCGGCGCGTTGTTTGCATCCCTGCATTAAACCCCCAAACTCTGCCTCTGGTTCTGCTGAAGCCACTTCAGAACCCGTTATTCAGGGTCACCAGCTTGTTGAGTGTGGAGTGTTGATGCTGTCACCTGGACAACGGCCGCTTCTGATTGGCTAGCGTGACAGGGCATGACGGCGGGATGGTAGGGATGTGTAAAATAGCTGACACAGCAGATCCTGGGTCAGTCAGGAGCGCTGCAAAAAAAACAAAAAAAACAGCTTTTGCCTGTCTGAAATCGCAATTCCGATCAGAAAACGATAAATCGTTAAGCCCTAATTCACGGCTGGCTCCTCCTCCCTGGCTAAGCTAACCGCCACCGGCCAGTTTTCCTTTCCTAGGATGGCGATGGAAAGAGATGACGTCCAGCAGCTCCCAGGCCAGTGTGGCGTTGCTCTTCCTCCTCCTCCTCTCCCTCAGCGCTCGCCAGCAGGTGAAAGTCATGCACTCGTTTCTCCTCACTAAATTTCCTTTTTTCCACGTGCGCGATTTTCAGCGAGTGTCGGACTGTATGGTGATGTCACATGAGTCTGAACATCTTCCCGTAAGCGCCAAACCGAAGCAGCTCCTCGCAGCAGAACGAGTCAGGAGCCAAATAAAGTCCAGCTTCACCTCCCCGCCTCTCTCTATACTCTGGAGTTTCTGCTGTCGAGCACTTTACCATCGACATTATTTATAAGTGCACGAGGGGAAGCAGCCATTTCCTCACAGGAGCAGGATGTATATGTGCCTGAGAGAGAGAGAGAGAGAGAGAGAGAGAGAGAGAGAGAGAGAGAGAGAGGCCTTATAAAACAGCCTGGATGGAATTATAGACCATCTCAACACACAGCGCACACTGTTAATGTTTTAATAGGCAGAGAGCGGGCGAGAGAGGGAGATAAGAAGGAGAGAGAGAGAGTGAGAGGAGAGGAGGTGAAGGTGAAAGATGGAGAGATAAAGGGGAGGGAAGGAGAGAGAGAGAGAGAGAGATGCCATAAAGCTTCATGGTCGATCTCCTCCATTTCCTGTTGCAGGATCAGCTGCAGCCGCTGACTGGAACACAAAATGGCCGAACTGACGCTCAGCAGTCTGACCGTGAAGCCCCGCCCACTGCGCGCCGCCGAAACGACAAGCCCCGCCTCCGCTTGATTTCTGTGCGAAGCCAGCGGTTTGCTGCGCGGTGCATGCTGGGATATCAGTGTGCGGCGTGAGGAAAGGGGGCGGGGCAAGAGCTGAAACCAGGTGCACAAAGGAGGAGGGTCACTCTGCCTCAGCAGCACTGAGCAGAGATAGGGCAGAGGTGAGATGGCTCACTCGTTAGCTACTTTCATCATCAACTGTGGAGAAAACAATGTATCTAACTCAGAATGACGTTCATCATTTTTTAAACACGTTTTAAAATCTTTGGGCGGTCGCTCGCTGGCGCCCCCTGTGGAGGCCACCATCACTGACCTGATACTGACATGCTGCTGTCAGGCCGTCTGTTCAGAGATGACGATGAAGATAGGCTGCCATCTTGGATTTGGTTACAGTATCTTTGTTTTAAAGTACAAGTGAAGGATTTCAGACGAAACTCAGTGTTTTGTAATCTGTGGTAATCTCAAAGATTAGCAAAGTGCCCTGGACCAGCGCTGCACACTCATCCTGCCAGAGGGGAGATGGGTGAATGTGTGTGTGTGTGTGTGTGTGTGTGTGTGTGTGTGTGTGTGTGTGTGTGTGTGTGTGTGTGTGGAGGGAAACATTAAAAAAGACAAATTTCATGTACCTTGCATAAGACAGCCGATGGATTAATCCTCTCTCTCTCTAATGTAGAAACTTAGAACCAGATTTTCTCTGTGATTCACAGAGAGAGAGAGAGAGAGGGAGGGAGGGCGAGCGAGGCAGCCTCACAGTGACACAGTGATGAAGCCTAGAGGCTGTGGCCTCGGGGCAGAGCGGGTCATGTGGTGTTGCTGCTCTATGCGGCTCTATGTCTACACTCTCTCTCTGACCAGCATCGTCTGTTGACGGGGCCGCGGCGTGGAGCCGGTCCATAATCTGGGATCGATGTTGCCATGGCGGCGGTGTCGCCGTGGTGGCGGTGTCGCCGTGGGTCACTGATCTATGCTGCTGTACGTCTATGCAGAGCAGATCTATAACTTCAGATCTGCACCGGAGCGTAAAGTGGATCTGTCTTCAGCGGCAGAGCTGTGACTCTGTGTGTGTGTGTGTGTGTGTGTGTGTGTGTGTCTGTCTGTGTGTGTCTGTGTGTGTGTGTGTGTGTGTGTGTGTGTAACCTCGTCATGTGACCAGCAGCTGGAAATGTCCCTACAGAGCCCAGACTTTTTAAATCTGTAGTAAAACTGTCACTTTGTTGTTGTTTTGTCATAATTTGGTCAAAACTGCAACAAAATAAAATAATTTGAGACTAAATATTTGCTCAGCTGATAAAATCACCAAAACCTTTGATTAAATCAGTGATCGATTTATTAACCCTCGGCTCTCTGGCATCATGATCACGTCTGAGTCCCATCAGGCTGTCAGGCTGATTATCCTTCACCAAGACTAACCAAATAATGAAAACAAGGTTGGAAAAATCACTTTTGTCAACTGAAATTGAAAATAAAAATGAGGCTTTAGAAAAAAGATAACTAACTGAAACTATGTTGTGTGTTTAACAATATAATTAAAATGAAGTAAAATTACAGAGAAAATGTCAAGTTTTCCTCTCTGTCAGTTTATTTGGTTGTTCTTCCTCAGTGAAGATGAACTGAAACGAATCTGAAACAAAAACAAAAACAAACAAAAACAAAATAAAAAATAAAATAAAAAATAAAAACAGATGAAAAAGGCAAAACTGCATGACCTCTGACCTCCTGGCTGGTAATCCTGCTTATTTAAGAACTGAAAAAAAAAAAAAAAAAAAAAAAGTGAGCTAAATTTCAAAAATGTGAATATGACCGGAGCTGCCTTGTTGTTGCGTAACAGGTCACGTCTGTATAATATAATCTGACTTATAATATAATCTGTGGTGCTGCTGAGAGCCCCGGCCTGCAGCTCTGTCTGACATTAATGAAGCCCAGGTCATTATGCAATATGCTAATTAGTATGCTAATTATCATAGTATGCTAATTGTGATAGTATGGTAATGTGGTAACACACTGCAGGACGTTTTTTTTTTTTTTTTTTTTAATTTTTTTATTTGTAATGAAACACTGATAGCTCCTCAGACCAGAATGCACTGCTTCAGCAAGATCGGATGTGCTGTCTTTCTTTATATTTTTTTTTTAGTAATGCCACAGAATTCACATCCCCCAAAAAAGAAAAGAATAAAAGTTAAAAAAAAAAAAAAAAAACGAAACCACATGAACAGCTGTGATATTTAGCTTTGCGTGTTTTTTGCGTGTTTTCCCAGTGTTCTCGTGTTTTTAGTTGATACTTGTGGTCACAAAACAGTTCAAAGTTCATGTTGGAGTCCAGCTCATCTCTTCAGTGTGATTCTTCCCAAATGTCACTGATAATTGTCTTTGTTCATTTCATAATTTGTGTAAAACAGGAAAATGTCCATATTTTGTAATTAATTGACCAGGACCAGGATCAATGAAAAAACATCAGTGTATCTTATTCATATTTTCAAGTTTATGCTCCTTTAAAGGTTGTCAGAAGGCATTGTGGGAAATGTAGGCAATCACAAACTGCAGTAGAGGACAGCTTGAGGGAGAGTTGATTCATGAAAAAAGATCAAACTGTCTGTGTCAGACTGAGGAGGCGAGGCAGGAGGAAGGACCAGAGGTGAGTTTAACAGCGAAGGACAGGAAGAGGAAACTGATGTGAGGATGTCTGGATGTCGGCGATGTGCTCTCACTCCAACTCTCTCTCCTGTTTCTAGAAAGTTCTGGCTTTTATGTAAGAGCTGTATGAAAGCAGCGGCGTGCTCTTATGTCACTGTGATGCTAAATTACTTATTCTGCTGCAGTGCCAGCCGCTCGGAGGCCTCCCGCCCCGACGCAGTGACCCGACCTTTGAGCCGCCACGTGCCGCGGTCTGCCGGCTCGAAAAAAATGAAACAAAAAAAATAAAACCAACCTCCAGATTAACATCACGCTGAAATTCTCGGTTCCTGATTTGACAGAGGCGCAGGAGCTTGGCTGTTTGTTTCTCAACAGCAAAGCCTCATGTTGCAAAAAATCACATAGAAACAATAGAATATAAATGGAGACTAATAAAATGTATATGCACATAAAGGTAAATAAAAAAGTATATATACACATACACATATACATGGAAAATAAATAATAATAATAATAATAATAATAATAATAATCATAA
The DNA here is from genome assembly GCF_902150065.1 of Myripristis murdjan. NCBI lineage: Eukaryota > Metazoa > Chordata > Actinopteri > Holocentriformes > Holocentridae > Myripristis > Myripristis murdjan. The sequence goes on from NC_043986.1 coordinate 1,311,338, forward strand.
GAGCAATAGTAACAACAAAAAGAGGAATTATAATAGTTCATTCTGTATATAATTATATGTTATATACAGTGTAGAAGTAATACACACAGAGATAATACCCTGTGAGAAAAAAATAGAAAAAAGCATGCTACATTGAGTGTGTGTGTGTGTGTGTGTGTGTGTGTGTGTGTGTGTGTGTGTGTGTGTGTGTGTGTGTGTGTGTGTGTGCTTTGTCTGTCAGTTCATTTCAGTTCTGCTTCATTGACATGAACAATCATGACATGTTGTTGCAAAAAACATACAGTTATAATTTAACATAGATTATCAGTACTAATCTAATTTAACAATCAATATATATTTATATTATTGATATTGATTAGCTGTGAATGTATATATTTACTCAGTATATCTGAACATATTGATAGTGTCACTCTCCTGCTACCCGCCTCTCTCAGTTTAGACACAACTGTCAGATTTGGAATAAATGTGTAATTTGGTTTAATTTGACATTGACTCCTGGACAGGGTTTCAGTTGTCAGCTGTTTGTGTCTCGGTGTTTTCAGGGCAGACGGAGGAGAGACGGCAGTCAAACCATTAAACGATCAAAACGTGTGAGAGCGTGAGGACGCAGATTAGACCGTCTGCTGTGCTTTCACTTTGTCTTCTAGTGGAATTTACTCAAGAAAGAGACGAGACGGCAAAACTGATGCCTCACATGGCGATCTGTCCCTCCGCATCCGTTTGTCTCCTCTTCAGCGCTCAAATCTCACTTTCCTTCAAACAAGGTCAACAATCTGCCAGCAGGATTAGATAATCCCACTTGTTTCCAGTGCAGTTTGACTTGTTTCAGGGTTGTTTTCTCTTTGCTGTTTGTGGATCTGTACTTGCATTCCTCTGCCAAACAGCTGCTGCGGACGGCTCGATAAAAAAGGCAAATAGCAGTGGGGAAAGGGGACGGCCTTGTCTTGCGCCCCGCTGCAGATTAAAGCTGAAACTAAAAATACAGCCTCACAGCGTCGATTTAAATCATTTAACTGCGGCACTTCCTCCGTCTCCCCCACAAACTGCTGAGTGCCGTCTGCTCAAGAGCAGAAATCCCCACCTAACCAAGTCGCCCAGTCTCATCTTCAGGGTTCAAATTTTCTTTTCCTTCAAACAAGATAGAAAAAAAAAAAAAATCTGCCAGCGGGATGAGATAATCCCCCTTGTTTCCAATGCGAATCAACTTGTTGCCAGAATTTTCTTGAATCAAGTGTCATTTTCTTTATCCCAGTGGCTGATCTGCCTCATTTTGACTGATCACTTAATGAAATAAGTGAAACTGCCCTGGAAACAAGTGGGATTATCTCATCCCACTGGCAGATTATTCATCCTGCTGGAAGAAAATCAAGGTTTCTGAGGATGACCTACTGATTTAACATTTTTACCACCAGGCTGAAAGGTGAAAGCTCTGCAGAATGCCGGGCACGCACACGCCGGCGACTGAGTCTTTTATGGCTTTTTGATGCAGTTGTTTCTTCTGAGCGGCACTAAATTGGTTTTCCTCCTCCAGTTTCTGTGCAGAGCAAAGAGTCCACACAGAAAGAGAAGGGAATATTTTACTGACTGTTTCACATTCAGTCGAACATCTTCACACTCTCTGCTGCTGCTGGGAGACGGGCGGGACATCGCAGTCACATTTTATACTTAAATATCATTCAGTGTTATTTAAAAATGATTGTTATTGCTGTTACTGATGGCTGAGCTGCTCCCTCCCCCGACACCTCGCCTGAATTCATTGACATCTCTCTCTTTTTTCTGCTTCTTTTTACCTTTTCTTCTTGTTTTTTTTTCCTCTTCCCCGCTGTGTTGTTATGAATATATTTTTCAGAATCAGCATCGCCAAACCAGCTGATGAAATTCATAAAAAAAAGTCACTTTGTGCACTCAGACGAGGCTGAGATGGCGAAGCGTTCACGCTAAAAAAAAAAAAACCCTGAACTGAGCAGCGGCAGATAATCATCAGAAATAATAATAAGACTGTCAGCCTGTCGCTGCAGGAGTCACTCACAATGATCCTGCAAGGCTTATCACACCAGCAGCCTGCGAGTGTGTGTGTGTGTGTGTGTGTGTGTGTGTGTAAGTGTCTGCATACTGCCTGTAAAGCTGCAATGTATGGAGCCTTTTAACAACTAAAACAATATAAAATGAACCGTATGTATTTATCATTATCCGTCTGTGTGTCACACGCGACTGTTATGGTGCTTTTAAGGTCATTTTGTGCGGCGTAACGATGCATTTTTGGCAGATGGTGCGTTCAGGTGACGTTGTACAAAGAGCTAAAACAGTCCATGAGGGTGAAGAAAGCCTTTATTGTCATTTCACAACAACAACAAGATTAGGAGCGCTGATGCTAAGTGCAAATTAACAAGCACACACCCAATAAATATGAAACTACTTCATAAAATGACGACCCAGACCCCCAAGTTGGCCCTCATGAGGCCCCAGGCCCCTAGGTTGGCCCTCATGAGGCCCTGGGCCCTAGGTTGGCCCTCATGTGGCCCCACCTGAAGAGACTCTGAAGAAAGGCAAACCTCAGCCGGATGTGGACAGAGATCTTTAAAACTCTTTCAAATGCATAAAGTTTTTTTGTTTTGTTCAGTGTGTGTGTGTGTGTGTGTGTGTGCAGACGTGTGTGAGTCACTTAAATGACTAAAAGCGACTGAAAGTGAAAGTGAAAGTTCAACATGTTCAACCTTCATGTGGTTTCCCTCTGTGGCGCTAATCAGCCGAGCTAATCCTCACATGGAAGTGAACGAGACGTGCAACATGACACTGAAGCCTTGACACACACACACACACACACACACACACACACACACACACACACACACACACACACACACACACAGAAAAAAAAACACATTCCATGTATTGTCTCCTGGGATAAACACACTCCATCTGCTTGGCATTATATTAAACACTCTCACACTTAAACACACACACACACACACACACACACACCCCTTCAACAGGCGCTGCCAGGAATGTATTACAGAATGTAATTAAGGATTTGATTCTTTACATTTTCCCCTGACACACACACTCACACACACACACACACACACACACACACACACACACACACACACACACACACACACACAGGGTTTGTGTACCACTGTAGTGCTGGTGCCAGCTACAAGATCGGGATGGAGGGTGGGAGGGTGGGGTGTCGCCATGGTAACTGGTGTAGCGTTAATGCAGAGTCGTTGCCGCGGTTACGGGTGTGTTTTCCCCTCCTGCAGGTGTGTTTGTGGTCTTCAGGTGATGATGTAATCCGAATAAAAGATTATTTCATGTGTGATAGCATTCAGACAGATGGTCTGTCACACACACACACACACACACACAGTGGGGAAACACTTTTCCACCTTGGGCGACTTTCCCTGAGGGTTGATTTCCCCTGAGGGATGGCGTGTGTGTGTGTGTGTGTTTGTGAGTGTGTGTGTGTGTGTGTGTGTGTGTGAAAGAGAGAGATCGACATCGAGTGTCAGAGAGAGAGAGAGAGAGAGAGAGAAAGGAAACGGAAGAGAGAACAGAACGATGTGTACTGTCTTCTATACTTTCTGCCCTGTCTCTCTCTCTCTCTCTCTCTCTCTCTCTCTCTCTCACACACACACACACACACGCGCACACACACACACAGACAGAGTGAAAGGCAGTTCTAAGGACGTTAACTCACCTGACAGGTAGAGAGGAGACACCACAGGAGCTCAGGATCTGTTCTATTCTGTTCTGTTCTATTCAACTGAAGTATTGTCTGTTGTATTCGTTTGTCTGTTCTGTGTTGTTGTGTTCTATGTTATTCTGTTGTATGTGTTCTATTGTACAGTCTACTCTGATCTAGTCGAGATGTTAGTCGAATAGCCGTGCCTGTTCTATTTCAGTCTTATCTACTGTACTCTTTTCTATTGTTTTCTGTTCTGTTCTGTTCTATGCTGTTTTATTGTGTTCTTTTCCTTTCTGCTCTATTCTGCTCTATTCTGCTGTCTCTATTGCAGTCTGCTCTCTTCTGTGTGGGGGCCTGCTTTAATCTAGTCTGGTCTATTCTAGTTCTAGTTCTTTTCTTTTCTACTCTGCTCTGTTCTGTTCTGTTCTGTGCAGATGAAGGCCGGCTCTTCTCGGGCTGGTTGGTCTTGCAGTTTATTCCAGTTTATTTGACTGTTTGGAGCAGGGTTCCCCAAAAACAGATCCCCAAAATGATCTCCACTAAACCAAAACACTTTGTCCACTGGAGCCTGTGTGCGATATGAATTAGATATGACTTGGTGCAGAACCGAATAACCATTTAAATAACCACAACATGAAAACATTTTTTTAAAAGTCTGAAAAAAGAGGAAACAACAGAAAAAAACAGAACTGTGGTTCTCGACTTCTCCTGAACATCTCCTGTTCTGGAGAACAGACGAGAACAACAGGAGAGCAGAACAGAGGACAGAAGACAAGAGCTGTGAACTTCACAGTGTGACCTCGCAGATTTGAACCCCACTGATTAACACCGCCACCCCCCCCAATCTCCCATCATCCCTTTCTCTCTCCGCTGCACACTGTCTGTTAAAGCAGAAATGCCTTTAAGCAGAGCAAAGGTTGGGTCATTTACCATTAGAGGCTTATAACTCATTTCCTTCAGGAAAGATTTAACATTAAGCTGATTTACAGAGAAACGGGGGGCGGGGGGGCAGAGCAGAAGTACAGAAGAGAACAAAGTGCGAACCAGAGAGGAAGAGGAAGAGAGGAAGATAGGAGGATGAAGGATGATATTTAAGCTGTTTAGTGTAATATGAAGAACTGCGGGGGAGAGGTGAGATAACACTGAGTGTTTGTGTGTGTGTGTGTGTGTGTGTGCGTGTGTGTGTGTGTGTGTGTGTGTGTGTGTGCACGCGCGCCCTTTGATAAAACCTCCACAGAGACTGTCGACAGTGGTGTGTGTGTGTTGCTTCATGGTGATGCCTAACTGTTGAGGCTGAGATATTAGCTGGTTGGAACATTCATTTTTATTTAAATACAGGCGAAAAAGTAATCTGACGTGTGTGTGTGTGTGTGTGTGTGTGTGTGTGTGTGAGAGTTACAGTTTACACAGCTGGTGTCAGTAGTCATTGCATTGACAATAAAGGTCTATCTAAACTATCTAAAACAGCTCTGACTTAGCTGATGACAGTGTTGAAGTTGTAACAGTGTTGATGTAGCTGTAACAGTGTTGATGTAGTTGTAACAGTGTTGTAACAGTGTTGATGTAGTTGTAACAGTGTTGTAACAGTGTTGATGTAGTTGTAACAGTGTTGTAACAGTGTTGATGTAGTTGTGACAGTGTTGTACCAGTGTTGATGTAGTTGTAACAGTGTCGATGTAGCTATAACAGTGTTGATGTAGTTGTGACAGTGTTGATGTAGTTGTAACTGTGTTGATGTAGTTGTGACAGTGTTGATGTAGTTGTAACAGTGCTGATGTAGTTGTAACAGTGTTGATGTAGCTGTAATAGTGTTGAAACAGTGTTGATGTAGTTGTAACAGTGTTGAAACAGTGTTGATGTAGTTGTAACAGTTGATGTAGTTGTAAAAGTGTTGAGGTAGTTGTAACAGTGTTGATATAGCTGTAACAATGTTAAAACAGTGTTGATGTAGCTGTAACAGTGTTGAAACAATATTGATGTAGTTGTAACAGTGTTGATGTAGCTATAACACTGTTGGTGTAGCTGTAACAGTGTTGATGTAGTTGTAACAGTGTTGATGTAGTTGTGACAGTGTTGAAGTAGTTGTAACAGTGTTGATGTAGTTGTGCCAGTGTTGAAGTAGTTGTGCCAGTGTTGAACCAGTGTTTACATAGTTGTGACAGTGTTGATGTAGTTGTGACAGTGTTGATGTAGCTGTAAGAGTGTTGATGTAGTTGTGACAGTGTTGAAGTAGTTGTGACAGTGTTGAAGTAGTTGGGACAGTGTTGAACCAGTGTCTATGTAGTTGTGACAGTGCACACACACCTATGCATGTATAGTCCCTTAATACTTCATCCACATAGGTCTGCAAATCACAAAAAGTTAGATTTGATGGCTTGGACCTTGGCCGGGGAGTAACACTTAGGAACATGAACCTCCTAAAATATAAATTAAATATGACTGCAGTGTTTACATAGTTGGTAACTGCACTGATGTATGGTAGCACTACTGATGTGCTTGTGTTGACATAATTACTAGCAGTGTTAATGTAGTTGTTAGTACTTACATCAGTGCTGCTACATAGTTGTAGCAGCATTGATGTAGTTGATAGTAATGTTGGTGTAATTGATAGTAGTTGATAATAATGTTGATAGTAGTTGATAGTAGCTAATAGTAATGTTGGTGTTATTAATAGTATCTGATAGTAATGTTGGTGTAGCTGATAGTAGTTGATAGTAATGCTGGTGTAGTTGATGGTAGTATCAATAGTAGTTGATAGTAATGTTGGTGTCGCTGATAGTAGTTGATAGTAATGTTGGTGTAGCTGATAGTAGTTGATAGTAATGCTGGTGTAGTTGATGGTAGTATCAATAGTAGTTGATAGTAATGTTGGTGTCGCTGATAGTAGTTGATAGTAATGTTGGTATAGCTGATAGTAGCTGATAGTAATGTTGGTGTAGTTGATAGTAGTATCAGTAGTAGTTGATAGTATTGTTGGTGTAGTTGATAGTAGTATCAATAGTAGTTGATAGTAATGTTGGTGTAGTTGATAGTAATTGATAGTAATGTTGGTGTAGTTGATAGTAGTTGATAGTAATGTTGGTGTAGCTGATAGTAGTTGATAGTAATGTTGGTGTAGTTGATAGTAATGTTGGTGTAGTTGATAGTAGTTGATAGTAATGTTGGTGTAGTTGATAGTAGTTGATAGTAATGTTGGTGTAGCTGATAGTAGTTGATAGTAATGTTGGTGTAGTTGATAGTAACGTTGGTGTAGCTGATAGTAGCTGATAGTAATGCTGGTGTAGTTGATAGTAGTATCAATATTAATTGATAGTAATGTTGGTGTAGTTGATAGTAGTGTCAATAGTAGTTGACAGTAATGATGGTGTAGCTGATATTAATTGATAGTAATGTTGGTGTAGTTGATAGTGCTGACACAGTTGGTGTACTGGGTGACTGGCTGGTGTGATGATGGCTGTACTGGGTGACTGGTTGGTGTATTGGTGGCTGTACTGGGTGACTGGTTGGTGTGTTGATGGCTGTACTGGGTGACTGGTTGGTGTATTGATGGCTGTTCTGGGTGACTGGTTGGTGTGTTGGTGGCTGTACTGGGTGACTGGTTGGTGTGACTGGTTGGTGTGATGATAGCTGTACTGGGTGACTGGTTGGTGTGATGATAGCTGTACTGGGTGACTGGTTGGTGTGATGATAGCTGTACTGGGTGACTGGTTGGTGTGTTGATGGCTGTACTGGGTGACTGGTTGGTGT
>NC_043986.1:1323775-1341275 GCF_902150065.1 Myripristis murdjan
ACCTCCACACACACCTCCACACACACCTCCACACACACCTCCACACACACCTCCACACACACCTCCACACACACCTCCACACACACCTCCACACACACCTCCACACAAACCTCCACACACACCTCCAGGAGAAAATAAAGGAGTCAGCATAATGTATAGTGGTTAGTGTGGCCACAAGATACAGTTTAGGGATAGTGGAAGCTGCTAAATGCACAATTCACAGGTAGGGGGTGGTGGCAACAGGTAGTGGGTGGCGTAAGACAGGGCCCTTAATCTGCTCCTGGTGTTTCCTTAACTTACCGCGGCTAGCGCCCCCTGCAGCTCCGGGCGTTAACACACACTCAGGAAACAGACGTGAGCAAGAAACCATGGGAGCACGTGTGAACGCTGACCAACACACAGAGACATGAGAAACCTCTGCCTGTCCTGCAGACAGGCAGACAGACAGACAGACAGACAGACAGGCAGACAGACAGGCAGACAGACAGACAGGCAGACAGACAGGCAGACAGACAGACAGACACATAGACAGGCAGGCAGACAGACAGACACATAGACAGGCAGGCAGACAGACAGACAGACAGACAGACAGTCAGACAGACAGGCAGACAGACAGGCAGACAGACAGACAGGCAGACAGACAGACAGGCAGGCAGGCAGACAGTCAGTCAGGCAGACAGACAGTCAGACAGACAGACAGACAGACAGACAGGCAGACAGACAGGCAGGCAGACAGACAGGCAGACAGACAGGCAGACAGGCAGACTGTCAGGCAGACAGACAGTCAGGCAGACAGACAGTCAGACAGACAGACAGACAGACAGACAGACAGACAGGCAGACAGACAGGCAGGCAGACAGACAGGCAGCAGTGTTCAGTCTCTGTCCTCGCTGATCTGATCACTGATCAATCGGATCGATCGGTGCTGAAATGAGACGAGCTCAGCTGCTTTGCTTTATTATTTCATTACTATGCATTACAGCTTTTATTACCCAGGGCTGTTTCAGCACACACACACACACACACACACACACACACACACACTTCCTCTTTATTTCACCTTTTATGACCTTTCTCCCGTCTCGGCTGCGTCCGAGGGCCTTCAGAGCCTCCGGCCTTCATTTCTCTCCTCCCTCACCGACAAACTGACAAAAAAAGGACTGAGGCGCTGAGAAAAAACAAAAACAAAAACAAAATGTAAGACAGTCCAGGAGAAAGGCGACACACAGAGTCTTTGCACATACAGTTGTCCCTCGCTATAACACGGTTCACCTTTCACGGCCTCGCAGTTTCGCTGATTTTTTTTAGTGCAATTTTGCATGTTTTTTTTTTTTTTTTTTTTACTGGACTTATTTTTCTACGAAGGTTTGAACTTTGAGAGTTTGAACAAGAGAGAAAAGTGAGAAAATGTTAATGCCTCTCTGAGAAAAGTGTATAAAGTGTGTAGTGAGGGGTTTTACTGCCTTAAAACATCTAGAATAATTGTAAAAAATAAAGCTGACTACTTCACGGATTTCGCCTATTGCGGGTTATTTTTAGAACGTAACTCCCGCGATAAACGAGGGACCACTGTATACGTTTTTTTTATTTTTAAATTTATTTTCACAGTTTATTTGGCCGAAACATCACAGCACAGAGCGGAAAGAGCAGTGTGTACAGCGTGTGTGTGTGTGTGTGTGTGTGTGTGTGTGTGTGTGTGTGTGTGTGCTGCAGTCAGACTTAACTGTGTTGACTGAAGAGAGAGGGAGTTCAGTACAACCACTCACGTGCCATCATTTTGTCACTGTGTTATTACTGTGGTGAGTGTGAGTGTGTGTGTGTGTGAGTGTGTGTGTGTGTGTGTGTGTGTGTGTGTGTGTGATGGTTGTGTTAATAGGAATGCATGCTTCATTGTCTTCCATTTAACAAGTTACATGCACTATTAGGCCAGTCTGGCACAGCGCGCACACACACACACACACACACACACGCTTTCAGTGTGTGTGTGTGTGTGTGTGTGTGTGAGTGTGTGTGTGTGTGTGTGTGTGTTACAGCAGCAGCTCAGAGGCTCAGATCATACAATCTGCTGCTGAAAAGATTTATCAATCAGCTGGTTAATCAATAAGTCAGTCAATGGAAAATGAATTGATCAGCCTATAAATGACATGATCAGTTCTTCATGAAGATGCTCAGACTGTCCACCTGTCCACCTGTCCTCTGTCCTCCTGTCCACCTGTCCACCTGTCCTCTGTCCTCCTGTCCACCTGTCCACCTGTCCTCTGTCGTCCTGTCCACCTGTCCACCTGTCCTCCTGTCCTCCTGTCCACCTGTCCACCTGTCCACCTGTCCTCTGTCCTCCTGTCCACCTGTCCTCCTGTCCTCCTGTCCTCTGTCCACCTGTCCACCTGTCCTCTGTCCTCTGTCCTCCTGTCCTCTGTCCACCTGTCCACCTGTCCTCCTGTCCTCCTGTCCTCCTGTCCTCTGTCCTCCTGTCCTCCTGTCCTCTGTCCACCTGTCCTCTGTCCTCTGGTCCACCTGTCCACCTGTCCTCCTGTCCTCCTGTCCACCTGTCCTCTGTCCTCCTGTCCACCTGTCCTCCTGTCCTCCTGTCCTCTGTCCTCCTGTCCACCTGTCCTCTGTCCTCCTGTCCTCCTGTCCTCTGTCCTCCTGTCCTCTGTCCTCCTGTCCACCTGTCCTCTGTCCTCCTGTCCTCCTGTCCTCTGTCCTCCTGTCCACCTGTCGTCCTGTCCTCCTGTCCTCTGTCCACCTGTCCACCTGTCCTCTGTCCACCTGTCCTCCTGTCCTCTGTCCACCTGTCCTCCTGTCCTCTGTCCTCCTGTCCTCCTGTCCTCTGTCCACCTGTCCTCCTGTCCTCTGTCCACCTGTCCTCTGTCCACCTGTCCACCTGTCCTCCTGTCCTCTTGTCCTCCTGTCCTCCTGTCCTCTGTCCTCCTGTCCTCCTGTCCACCTGTCCTCCTGTCCTCTGTCCACCTGTCCACCTGTCCTCCTGTCCACCTGTCCACCTGTCCTCCTGCTTCATGTGGCATGTGGAGTCATGCTTTCATCCAAATATACTCTACAGGTTAATAATCAATGAACACGATTGATTGATTGTCCCTGCTGCTGCATGAGGGTGGCATCTGGTGTTTGGAGCTCAGGTGGAGCGAGCTGATTGGCCAGCAGGAGCTCCATCAGAGCCGATGTTCAGGTGAGCAGCTCGGGCTGGGACGGGAGCAAACCTCGACAAACAGAGACCAGAGGATGGCCGGTGGGGGCAGAAGTGTCTCCTCCTGCAGCGCCCCCTGCTGTCGGCCCGCGGCGCCCTCCCCAACGCTGTTTTGGTTAGGCGACCTGCCTGCGTCTGATCTGTTTTAGTTTATTTTATAGCCCGAGAGTCAAAGAACAATCAGTTTGATCACCGTTGTCATGACCTGGCTCGAAGCCGTGACCAAAACGAGGAGACGTACGGTTTTTAAAGTAAAAGTGAAATGATTTTTATTACAAAACAATATAAAATTAGGAAATTGGCAACATAATAAAATACTAACTGAACTAAACCCAAACATAATGTGCCGAGGAATCCCGGGTGCAGTGATGCAGCTGCTCCAGGCAGGTCAGAGAGCAGAGAGAGTGTGAGGAGCAGTGCCAGCTCGTATACACCTGTGGACTGGCCAGGTCCACCCAGGTGTGGCAGCCCCACCTACGACCTGCAGGAGAGACAAGACAACACATAAAGGGGAACACAGAACACAACAGCAGCCCCTAGAGGCAGGAGGCCGTCACACCGAGCTTCACGTCGACGCTGTGGCCAAACTCTCAGGACACGCTTCAGGTTCTAATCTGAAAGGAAATGTAATTTAAAATTGATTAATTGTCCCCACCCCCCCCCCACCACCTCTCTGTAAAGTCACAGCAGAACGTCTTTAAGGGGTTCGATTCGAGGTAAATGTGATTTATTTTGGCCGTGCTCTGTTCTCTCATCTGTGTGATTTCAACATCTCCATCACCGTCACTTGTGATTAACAGTAAAGAGGTGAAAGGTCAGAGGTCAGAGCAGCAGGACATGAGGTGGACGGCTGACCTCCGACCTCGGGACGTCCCGGGCCGATAGGCGGAGACGAAAACGAAACAAAAGCTTTGACGAGCTGCAGGATGAGAGGGAATTTAAACTGTGTCCAGAGCGTGTGTGTGTGTGTGAGTGTGTGTGTGTGTGTGTGTGTGTGTGTGTGTGTGTGTGTGTGTGTGTTCCTGCTGGATCAGCCTGACAGCAGAAAGCTGTTTAGTGGCGTTCAGGGACTCAAACGGTCTGAAAACATCACGCGTCCTGCTTTAACTCTTTGTCTGTGCGCTGCTTTAAATAAACCGCAGCGTGATGTGATGGAAAAGATCCGCTCAACGTGACTCCATTCTCTCTCTCTCTCTCCCTCTCTCTCTCTCTCTCTCTCTCTCTCTCTCTCTCCTCTGAACATTTTGATAAATAATGGAGGAGGCTGCGGAGGGGGAGTTGGCTCCAGCATCGCCGCTCAGACGCTCCTCGTTCCTCTTTGATGGTTTTTCTCTTTCGTTTTTCTTCTAAATGACATGTTTCTTCACAAAGTCTCATCTCCACCATCTGGAGGACAATAAAATCCAAAAAATAAAAAATAAATAAAAATAAAAGAATACTGCTGACATGAATGTAAACATCTGTTTTCTGAACTCGCGCAGCCTCTCCAGGTCACAGCACCAAACTTTACTTATTTTTATCAGATTTGCTTTCAGATTCTACAAGGAAATGAAAATGCAAAGTGTCAATCTGCTCCTGGATATTTTAATTTAACCTCGTTTGGCCTCTTCTGATTCAAACCTCAGGAATCTACCCGCATTATTCATTTATTTTATTTTATTTTTTTACTCATTCAGGATAATTTCCTTCTTTTCTGAGCCGGTCCATGTTCGTCTTCAGGCTTTAAGTTGAACTTCCCGCTCATTTAACAGTCGCTCAGTTTTATTTGACGAAATACAGAATGCATTAATCCTGTTCAAACACAGAATCACCGAGAGCTCCTCTTTTTTCACACAGCACTGATTCATTATCTGGGCTCAGCAGGACAATTCAAATATTTAGTTGCTCGGCTGAAAAGGACGAAGAGCAGACGTGTCGTGTTGAACTCCAGGCTGTGGCTTAAGATAAGTTAGAGAAGTAAATACATAAATAAATGAATGAATAATAAATAAATAAATGATAATAATAATGTAAATAAATAAGTGAGTGGAAGAATATAATAACTGTCATGCTTGTGTTGATGTGAAAAGCTTGTCGTCCCTTCATCTGTAAAGCCTCGCTCGCACGCTGCTGCAGGAAACTACAAAATAAAAGAACTGTACTAGATATTTGTTCAATTTCAAAATAAAGTTTCTTGCTTCCTTTCTTTTTTCTTGATTTATTTCTCTCTTCCTGTCTTCCCCTCTTTCTTTCATTCGGTCTTTGACAAAGTGGACCCATATAATATAATATAATATAATACAATATAATACAATATAATATAATATAATATAATACAATATAATATAATATAATATAATACAATATAATACAATATAATATAATATAATATGATATAATATAATACAATATAATACAATACAATATAATATAATTTAATATAAACGCTGCTCTCTCTTGGGGTCGGTTGAGTGAAACTTGTGTTGACTGACCCCGCCCCGCCCCGCGCTGCCCCGCCCCGCCCCGCCCCGCCCCGCCCCGCCCCGCCCCGCCCCGCCCCGCCCTGCCCCGCCCCTCCAGCCTCCTTACTCAGATTTTGTCGCTCTCTTTAAGCGACACAGCAGTGCTGTAATTTACACGACCACTAGAGGTCGCCTGACTCTCAGACAGAACCACAGCACAAAGTGGTTTTCACTTTAAAAACATGGGGGGTTAGCGCTGTAGCCTCAGAGTCAGAAGGTCCTGGGTTTGATTCCCGACGTGCCGTAAAGAGCCCTGTCAGTGTGGAGTTTGTGTTTTGTCCCACAGTCTAAAGACACGTGAGTCAGGTGAGCTGGAGACTCTAGATCCCAGGTGTGGGTGTGTCCTGTGACGGGCCGGCGCCGCCCTCATGAAGGTAAACGGCTCAGAAAACAAACTGATTCAGCTTTTAGTCTCTTTTTTGTTGCGAGGCGCTCATCTCTGTTTTGTGTCAGTCCTGCACTTCAGAGGTCAAATCAAATCAAATCCAATCCAGTTTATCTGCAGGGCAAGTTAAAACACAGCCCGAGGCGAGCCAGCAGCTGTACAACAGGAAACAAAGTGTGTCTGAAAGGCTTCCAGCTTCTTCCTCTTCCCTTTATTCCAAACCTGCAGGACTTTTTCCTGCTGTGGAGTCAAACTTTGCCCCCCCTCCCCCCTTCAGGAGTCGCTGTCGGGGGAAATGAGCCTGATAAACACCACGCGGCCTGATGTAAAGCCTGACAACTTCCTTGTAAAATCGATGGACCCTGCATGGTGTTTGAGATAATCAGATCACACACAGGCGTGATCTGCATCGAGAGAGAAGCAGGAAGGAGATCTGTCGTTCTTTTTAAACGTGGACCGACGGGCCGAGCTGTAAACAATCTGCAGATCTGCTGTTCTCCTTCCTGGAGGTGAAGCTGCAGGGAAACTGCGTCTTTTAGGGGGAACACACACACGCACACATACACACACACACACTCTGATGTATGGAGATGTATTGACCAGACGACAGTACAGATGTCCTGGATCCATACGTAACAACACAGCATCTGTACACTGTGTCTGCATTGTTGTTGTTTATGAAAAATGCATTTCCAAATATTAAAGGGGCAGTACGCAACGCTCTCAGAGCTTCTGGAAAAGCTTTTGGAAAAGTCACGGTCGTGTTTAATAATAATGCCGGATAATCGGAGCTGGAACCTGAGAGGGGAGAACAATTAAAATGCTTTTTTTTTTTTTTTATTCCTGGAAATCAGCTCTCGTTTCGTTCCAGGACACCAGCCAATCAGAGTCAAGAGATGTGACGGTTGCAAGGAAACTATTTATTTATTTATTTTTGGATTCGTCTTGCAGTTGCATCTTGCCTTAGTCATCAAACCACAGGAACGCCATCTTGGAACGCTGGTAGGTCCTTATGGAAACAATAAACAGCGTAGCGTTGTAGCGTTGTAGTGTTGTAGCGTTGTAGTGTTGTAGTGTTGTAGTGTTGTAGCGTTGTAGCGTTGTAGCGTTGTAGCGTTGTAGTGTTGTAGCGTTGTAGTGTTGTAGCGTTGTAGCGTTGTAGTGTTGTAGTGTTGTAGCGTTGTAGTGTTGTAGTGTTGTAGTGTTGAGCTGGTTTGTTGTGTTCAGTGTTTTGTCACGGTCCGGGATGCTGCTGCTGCTGCCGAGGCGTCTCGCTCACATTTCCACACTTATTCCACAATTAAGGCCCCAACCTTTTCCATGACTTTACCATAAAAATATGCTAATGATCCCAGACTTTATTAGCGTGGTTTAACAACTAAAGCACGATGCAGGACAGTGTGTTTTTTAATTGTCTCCTAGCAACTGACATTACAAGAACATTACAAGAGCTGACTTCCAGGAAATCAATAAAACGTGTCTTCATTGTGACCCTTGTCAGGTTCGAGCTCCGACTGGTCAAGATTACCATCATTATTCAAAATGTCCATCACTTTTCCAAAACCTTTCCAGGCCTGGAGAACACCTTTTCAAATTTATATACTTTCCATCCAATTCCATCTGTATATTTCATATTCATTACCATCTGTATATTTCACATCTCATATCTCTTTTTCTTAGGTTAGCCCTTATTGTATATTTTTAGTTTTAGCCTTTATAGTCTTTATTGTATATATTTAGCTTTTATTCTATTTTATTTAACTTTATTATATGTTTCTACTGTTGCTGCTGGAACACCAGAATTTCCCTGGTTGGGATCAATAAAGTATATCTATCTATCTATCTATCTATCTATCTATCTATCTATGACCTTTCCATATTTTTCATCCTGTCAGTTCAACCCTCAGAAATGTTGCGTACTGCCCCTTTAACATTTTGAAACGCATTTTTCAGCAGTGAAGGTCCACACAGAGCAGATCTGACTGTCTCTCTGAAACCTCCATGAGCTCTCCAAAGCTCCACAGAGGATTTTTTTTTTTTTTTTACCGATTTTCCAAAACCTTTCCAGGCCCGGAGAACCCGTTTCCAAACTTCAGGACTCTGTAATTCTGTATGTTCTGTTTTTTCAGCAGCAAAAAAAGGAACATCAAGTCATTTTATTTTTGTTTCCACAAATGTGAAGTATTTCTGACCGGCCTTCAGTACATTTCTGTGTGTGTGTGTGTGTGTGTGTGTGTGTGTGTGTGGTTTGATATGAAGCTCAGAGAGTGTGAGTGGCTGTGATGTGACGTGTGTGTGTGTGTGTGTGTGTGTGTGTAAACTGTTGGCTTTGAATGCGATAAAACTCTGTGTGTGTGTGTGTGTGTGTGTGTGTGTGTGTGAGGCTTTAAATAACGTCCTGGGCTCTGATGCTGGAAATAGAGTCGAGCTTTCATTTCCTGTCTCTCTTTATCTTTTATTGCCTTTTGTTGTCCCTCGTCCCTGTCAGCCGGCCCATCCGCTCCTCCCGTCTCCTCCCCTCTCCTCCCACCTCCTCCCACCTCCTCCCGCCTCCTCCCTCCTCCTCCCGTCTCCTCCCGCCTCCTCCTGTCTCCTCCCACCTCCTCCTGTCTCCTCCCACCTCCTCCCGTCTCCTCCCGTCTCCTCCTGTCTCCTCCCACCTCCTCCCGTCTCCTCCCGTCTCCTCCCTCCTCCTCCCGTCTCCTCCCGCCTCCTCCCTCCTCCTCCCTCCACGTCGTTCTGATGCGTAGACATGAGAGGCGCTGCGGCTGACGTCCCGGTGCAGAGGCTCGCCACGTGACGGGGAAATACACACATTAATTAGAGACGGGACAAAAAGAGTTTTGTTGCAGTGAAATCGGATTAAAAGTGAAGCGGCTCTGTTTTCCTCGGGCTCAGAAATCTGAAAAATGATTTTTTAAAGACTTAATCCCTCTTTGTTTATACTGTCATTGTTCAAAATGAAGTTTGTGACAGTGTTACCATCCATTCATCATCAATCATCCATCCATTCATTCATGATCCATCATCCATTCACCCGTCCATCATCCATTAGTACCCGTACAATGAAGTAGTGACAGTAGAAGTCGTGTTTTACGTATTTTGTACTCATTTATTTGTCAGTATAAATAAATAATGTCATATTAATTTCATGAAACAGAACCATGTTACATGAATAAAAAATGTATGTTGGACCAAAAAAACAAAACAAAACAAAACAAAAAAAAAAAAAACACTGTTTTAATATTTTCCGCAGCCGTAGTACTAGAAGTATATAACAGTAGTAGTGCAAGTAGTATCAGTAGTTTCAGCAGTACAAAAACACATAAAAACATCGAACCTGTATAAAATGTGATCCATGGCTACTTAAAAAGATGAAGGCAACAAAGTGACAGGTGATATAACTGATCAGATTTTAATCATGATTAAAATGTATTGGAAAAGTGAACTAAATCTATACAAACAAATAAATAAATATTAATATTAAAATATTATTATAAATATTAAAGCAACAGTTCAAATGTGCTGGATTTAGAGTTAATGCAGCAAAAATGTTAAATAAACATACAAATTCATTTCAAAAGGAAAGTCAGCTAATATTAAGTACCTGAGCGAAATTGATTTAAATTTACTAAACATATGGAGAAACTGATTTATATTGATTCAGTTATCAATGGAAAACGGATTGATTTTTCCTAAAGGTGTGAGTTTGGCAGCAGGATCGCCAAAATAAAACGTGAACTGTCGAGAAAACACGTGGAAGACGTTTGAGACGGAGGAGAGAACTGAAAATAGGACCGGAGAGGAAGAGAGGGAGGAAGAGAAAAAAGAACGAGAGAACAAGAAGACAGGAGGGAGGGAGGGAGGGAGAGAGGTTTAAAGAGGAAGATCTCCTCTGCCAGAGGAAGAGGAGGAGGAGAAGGAGGAGGAGAAAACATGGAACAACCATCCCTCCTCCTGCAACTTTCATCATCACTCCATCAATAAAACATGACGGGGTATTGCACAGGAGGAGGAGAGGAAGAGGAGGAGGAGGAGAGGGAGGGAGGAGAGGAAGAGGAGGCATGAAAATGGGGTGGAAGGGAGAGGCGACATGAGGAGGAGGGGAGGAGCCGTGAGAGGAGGAGGAGGAGGGGAGGAGAGGAGGAGGAGGGGAGGAGGAGGAGGCTTTTAGCAGCCTGATGCAACTCTGGGTTGAACTCAGCAGAGATGAACTGTGGAGAAACGTGAGCACAGCCGTGAGGAGCATCACTCTGTTGCTAAGCAACACAGAGTTTGACAACAGCTGGAAGCCGACTGACACACGGAGGCTACAGCAGCACCGGGGCTTCTAGCAGAAGTTACAGTCAAAATAATTTTTCCAGTCAGATCAGGACGTTAAACTGAATTTAAATCTGAGTCCCGGTTCCTCTGCATGTCCAGAGGTTCCTCTCCTTCACGTTCCTCTGCTCTCCTCCCAGAGCGAGCAGTGGGCTTTCAGAGCTGCCACATCACTCCTCCTCCCTTTCCTCCATTCATTCCACTACGATATGAACATGAACTTTCAGAGCCTTCACACTTTCTTCACTCCAGTTTTCCATCAGCCCAATAAAGTCCTCCACATGAGTTTTCCTAAAAGCAGCAGCACTGTTGGCTTTTCAGGACTTTTTCACACTGAAACGCTCCCTCCTCCTCCTCCTCCTCCTCCTCCTCCTCCTCCTCCTCCTCCTCCTCCTCCGCCAGGGAAAATAGTCCCTAAGCGGGGAAACGTTTTGCTTTCCACAGCCAATCATCAGCTGTGTGGTTTCTGAATGTTGAGCAGAACATTATAAGGCGGCTGCTTCAACCACAAACTCACATTTTGTTTTGACTCTGTGCTGTGAAATGTGTAGCTCCTGCAGGATCTGAAACACACACACACACACACACACACACACACACACACACAAACACACAAAGAAACAGAGACAGGCAGCGGTGATTTTTTTTTTTTTTCTCCTGTCAGTTTTACGTCTGGACGTTGTAGTTTCTGTGATTTTCTTAATGTCAGATCTTCATCACAACATGACTCCCAGACAGATGAATGGATGAAGGTGGATGGATGAAGGGTGATGGATGGATGATGAAGGCGCAGACAGACACAGAGGGAGGCAGGCAGCAGGTCACAGGGTTCAGACGCTGAGAGAGAGAGAGAGCATGTATATTTAACAGAGAGTGAATAGAACATGAATCATGGCTCCTTTAGCGTCTTTAGCATCTTCTCTATTTATATCAATGCATCCACATATAGATCATATTTCTATATTTACATATCGCTGTAAATAGAGAGGAGAGTTCATATAAATATTTCAGAATCTGTCGCAGCTGAAAACCATGCTAATGCATCGTGTGTGTGTGTGTGTGTGTGTGTGTGTGTGTGTGTGTGTGTGTGTGTGTGTCAGCTGACTGGTAGGTAATGTATGTTCCCACATTATGTAATAACATCACATCATCATCATCATAGCAACGTCATAGCAACGGTGAGGCGCTGTCCTTTTCCTCCTCGCTTTTAAATGACGCAGCAAACGAACGACTCACAAGAAGAATATATTGAATTTATTATGGAAGAATAAATAATAATAATAATAATGATGATGATACATTTTTTTGTGTTGCAATTTTCCTCGTACTCCACACACGACAGTAAAAAGATAAAAAAAAATCACATGAAATAAGAATAAAACTTAATAAAATAAAATAGGAATATCTTATCAGTTTAACATAATCATGATTGCTGATTATTGTGTAATGTGATTTTATGACATTATTCATGGATGGGTCACATTAATATGTTGACCAGCTCTTATAATCTGTTTCTACGTGTCCATTGTTTTTTTTATTTTCTCTTCTTTCTCTCAGTTGATTTTAACTTAATTTAAGTAAATGTTGTTGCCTATACATAAAATAAAAGTAATGAACTTTATTTTTTTAGAGCCCTTTCCGTGCAGAACATGCAGCTCCACGTGTTCCACATCCAAGTAAAGAATTAAATAAACAAGAAACAGTTTTGCATGAGAGAAAAAAAAAATTCAGTTGAAGTGGCTGGAGGGGAAAAGAGAGGAGACACCCAACAGGTTGAAAGTGAAAGAGGGAATGAAAAACAGGAGTTATGACAGAGCGGCTTACAATTAATTAGGCAGATTAAAAAGTTGAGAGCAGGAAAGTCACGCCAAGTGCGCCTTACATAAGGCCGAGCGGCATATGTTGTCATCAGCTGATGATTATTTATATTCAAACGCGTCGGGGCTGCGAGCGGCGGGGGACCCTCCGCGCTCCGCCACTGATGTTGAGTGACTTCTCCCTTTAATTATCTCATCACGCCGTCACGATAACGAGCCGCATCTCAAACATCCATTCATCTCCGCCGTCTGCACCGCTTTCCACGGCACTTTTTTTTTTTTTTTTTTAAATCTGCTCTGTTTGTGATAATTATATTTCCTGGTCTGTGGATTTAAAAGGAAGCCTGAGCCTCGTTATCAGTCTGATATCAGAGGATTAGGAGGCGCTGGCGGCGGCGGCGGCGGCGGCGGCGCGGTGGTCCTGCTTGTTCTGCAGAGGAGACATGATTTTAATCTGCTGCCACACAAACAAGCAGGATGTGAATATTAAGATGTGTAGCTTCTGTTGCAGGACACAAATAACCGTGCTCGCTGGCCTTTAGCGCCGCCACAATTCAATTATAACATTATTACACTGATCTAAACGCTGAAGACGTGTCGTGTTTGGAGGCTTGAGGAAGCAGAGCTGAGGGGGGAAAGTCCTCCTGAGTTTGAAATCACCTACAAGCCACCATCTGCACCCAGAATGCATTTCACACCGACTCTAAACCAGGCTCTGAAAGCTGCTGCTTTTCATTCTAACTCTGTTAATGTGTCACTTTAATAAGCTTTTTATCCAAATAACGCCTGTTTGGAAATTTGCTCCGATGTTTTCAGAGACGCCAAACAGCTCTCCAGCTCGCCACGGTGCAAGATAAACACACTTCCTGTTGTTCACAAAATACAAGCTACATTCACAAATAACCCAGAGCGGTGCTTTTATTTTGAAGGCAGGATGTGTGGTGTGGCGCTGCTGCCAGGATGTTCATGTGACGTGAGCAGCTTCAGTTCACAGCATCACCGCTCCGATGCAGCGCTGAGAAACCACACATCTGTACGCCGCCGCCGCCGCCGCCACCGCCGTCCACCATCACACAGGCTCAAGTGACGCAATGCATTCTGGGAAGCTGAGTATAACCTGTAAGCTCACGCCGCAGACACGAAACATCTGGTGAATCTGGGTTCCATCCGGGCGTTTCTCACGTCACAAAATCCACAAACTGTGCAGCTGCAACACTCTTCATCCTCAAGCTGAGCTCACGCCGAGGAGGAGGAGGAGGAGGAGGAGGAGGAGGAGCTTCATCACAGTTCATGGCCGCCTGCATCGCTCGCTACAGCTCCGTGTTTAGCTGGAAGTCTTTGCAAGCCCCGCCTCTTCCTGTCGTGCTAACAGGCTAGCAGCTGCTGTGGCGGTGTGTGGCGTGTAACCCCCCGCCGCTCCGCCACAGGAAACCGCCAGGGTCTCGGCGACGTGAATCGCGGCGTCCAGGTGTCATTCAGACGTCACACCTGGTGCACGTCGGCTCAGCTGGAGAGCGAGGACGTGTCCTGCTCTGTCGGCTGTCAGAAAGCAGCCGTCTTCAGTTTGGAGAAAACAAAATATAATAATAATAATAACTTTATTTTTATTAATATGGCTGATATTTCTCTCTCTCTCTCTCTCTCGCTCTCTCTCTCTCTCTCTCTCCATTCAGTTTAATTGTCCTTCCTGCTCTCCTCTCTAAACTAATTACGATTGGCTGTCTGTCCCTCTATTAGATTGTGATTGGCTGGCTCCCCGGTTAAGGGCGGGAGATAAGGATCGGTCGGGAGGCTCGATTGGATTGGCTGACTCGGCACTAATGGACTCCTATCTGCTCCAATCAGGAACAAGCAGCAGAGGACAGACCGGCTGTCTCTCTGTCTCGTCAAACTTCCACGTTACTTTGTTTGTTTGTTTGTTTGTTGTTTTCGGGCAGCGAATCAGGGCCTTTGCCGGGGAAAAAACACATGGAGCCGAGGCAGCTGGATAATATTCTGAGAAAAAAACTCACAAAAAATTGTTTTTCTTACACTTTTCCTTCTCCTCTCTGTCGGCGGCTCCACCTGTGCTGCCCCCTGCTGGCCGTGTCTCAGGCCTGCAGCTGATCCCCTCAGCAGATTCTACTCTGACATGGGATTCAGGAACAAGGAGATCCTGCTGATCTGAGCCCAGAATCAGCAGATTGTTTTCTTCTGAATCGGCCCAAGTCACAGCAACGTCTCTTCAGAGTCCAGATGCTGAGGAGGAGGTTGGGGTTCTGGACTCAGACCAGCAGTTTTTTTTTCTCATAAATTTACCACTTCTGGGTTAGGGTTATCTGGCAAATTCAGATGTTTTTGTCATGGAATATTACCTCCCCTCCCTTCTGGCTCCACAGTGGCTCCAATACGCCGTCATAGATCTGAACATGATCTCTCTCTCTCTTTCTCTCTCTCTCTCTCTCTCTCTCTCTCTCTCTCACTCTCTCTCCCTCTCTCTCTCTCTCTCTGTCTTGTTTTCCTGGCGATCGATGCTCCTCTCTCTCAGCGTGGGGTGACATAATCCTTGAAACCGTGAAATATTAAAATCAGTGAGAGAGAGCGTCTCAGAATAACCCAGCTGACCTGGGAGCAGCTGAACTGAAACACTTCCTATTCAAAAAAACAAAAAAAAACAAAAAACTTTATGTGCATGTGGACGCAGGACAGAGCTCCTGTCAGCCGCCGGGTAATAATAACGATAATAAACTTTATTTCTGCAGCAGGGAGGTTTACAAGGTGCTTTACAGGACAAAACAACAAAATAACAGCGGCTGTGAAAACAACGACAACAACACCATCAGGAGAACAATATGGAAAATAAAACAACAGAACATAGAACACGGTAACACAACAATCAACTGAAATATTAAACCATAAAATAACAAAAACAAAAATGACTGAGCCGCCCTGATCTCTTCTGGAAGGTTCCTCCAAACTTTGGTATCAAACGTTCTGTCACCTGTTTGTTTGATAATCCAACAGGAACATGTCACCGTTCTGCAGGGTTCTGCTGCTGCTTCTGGGAAAATGAAGTTTGCTTGATTATCACTTTTCCACCTTAAATAAAATACAGAAACTCAATCAATCGATCAATAAAAAACCTTCAATGACCTGGCAGCCCCCCACAACACCCTAGCACCCACCTAGCAATCACCTTAAGCACCCCAGCAGCAGCCTTGAAACTTCTTAGCAACCACCCTGGACACCCTGGCAAGCACCAAGCAACCACCTTGAACACCCTAGCAACCACCTAGCAGCCACCTTGAACACCCTAGCAACCACCTAGCAGCCACCTTGAACACCTTAGCAATCGCCTTGAAACTTCTTAGCAAACACCCTGAACACCCTGGCAACCGCCTAGCAACTACCCAGTACACCCTAGCAACCACCTAGCAACCACCTTGAACACCCTAGCAACCACCTAGCAGCCACCTTGAACACCTTAGCAATCGCCTTGAAACCTCTTAGCAAACACCCTGAACACCCTGGCAACCGCCTAGCAACTACCCAGAACACCCTAGCAACCACCTAGCAACCACCTTGAACACCCTAGCAACCACCTAGCAGCCACCTTGAACACCTTAGCAATCGCCTTGAAACTTCTTAGCAAACACCCTGAACACCCTGGCAACCACCTAGCAACTACCCAGTACACCCTAGCAACCACCTAGCAACCACCTTGAACACCCTAGCAACCACCTAGCAGCCACCTTGAACACCTTAGCAATCGCCTTGAAACCTCTTAGCAAACACCCTGAACACCCTGGCAACCACCTAGCAACTACCCAGAACACCCTAGCAACCACCTAGCAACCACCTTGAACACCCTAGCAACCACCTAGCAGCCACCTTGAACACCTTAGCAATCGCCTTGAAACCTCTTAGCAAACACCCTGAACACCCTGGCAACCACCTAGCAACTCCGTAGCAACCATCAGGAAAACCATAGCAACATCATAGCAATGCCTTAAGAACCACCTTGAACACCCTAGCAACCACCTGGAACACCACAGCAACGGCCACACTTTGAGCACAACAGGCAAACGCATTTAAAATTTCTTCAGAAAGTTTAGCTGGTTCTTGTTTGTGGATTATTTTTCTTCTGGACGGTTGTTCCAAAGTTTGGCCTCATGCGTTCTGTCACCTTTGTTTCTTTCTGGTAACCTGACAGGAACCTGTCATGGTTCTACAGGGTTCCAGATCACCTTTTTTTTTTTTTTTTTTTTTTTTTTTGTTAATAAACTTTTGATCAGCTCGTACTGAAGAGACGACGTGTGAACTTGTTCTTCACTTTTCCACCTTAAATCAAACTTCCAAAGCAGAAAGACTGAGGAGAACGAGTGATGACTGGCAGAGGAGCTGTGTTATTAATTATTAGTAATGAATTAATGATTATTTGTTAATTAGTCGATGTTCTGAGGGTTTCCTCTGCTGCTTTCTTTTCTTCCTCTGATAGTAAAACTGTTTCAGGGGAGGAGATTTATATTTAGACTCCCACTCCTCCTCCTCCTCCTCCTCCTCTTCCTCCTCGACTTTCTCTCACTCCACTTGTTCTCCTGACCTTTTCTGTCCTCTCTTCTCCTCTTTCCTTCCTTCCTTCCCTCCCTCCTCCAGTCTGTCCTTGCTCGACCTCCTCTCCTCTCTCTCCTCTCTCTCTCTCTCTCCTTCCTGGCTGCGTGTCAAACTACTGCTCGATTTTTTCCTCTCTTCCTCCATTCTTGCTCCCTCCTTACTCCTCCCTGTCTCCTCCCTCGCTCGCTCCTGGAGGGCAGAGAGTTGGCTCCACTGGCAGGAGAGAGAGAGAGAGACAGAGAGAGAGAGAGAGAGAGAGAGAGAGAGAGAGACAGAGAGAGGGAGGGAGGGGGAAATGAGATATTGAAGAGGAAGAAAAAATAAAACTCTCTCTCTCTCTCCAGACTAAACAGCTACAAGGTCTCTAATGCTGCCATCTATTATTTAACATCAGGCTCTCATAATCACACACACACACACACACACACACACTAATCAGCTCATCTTGTATCTTGACTTTTTAAATAAAGTTCTACTGAGAACCTTTAACCTTTAATCTGCCCGGGCAGCTGCACAATCCTATAGAACCCTTGTGTGTTCCACTTATGACAGAACCCCACAGAATCAAAGTAGGTTCCTGTTAGATTATGAAACCTTACAGAACCCTAACAGGTGCCTGTTGGATCACAGTTCCTGTCAGGCTGTAGGACCCTGTGGAACCGTGACGTCTTCCTGTTAT
>NC_043986.1:1346275-1356275 GCF_902150065.1 Myripristis murdjan
GATTTAATCTGATCTGATTCAATGTAAAATAATCTGATCTGATTTACTGTGATCTGATTTAAATTGATCTAATATGATCTGATCTGATTTAAACTGATTTGATCTGATTTAATCTGATCTGATTCAATGTAAAATAATCTGATCTGATTTACTGTGATCTGATTTAAATTGATCTAATATGATCTGATTTAAAATAAGATGATTTGATTTGATTAATGTGGTTTGATCTGATTTATTCTGATTTAACCTGCTCTGATCTGATTTAATCTGGCTTTAGAGCTGGAGGTCGTCACAGCGGAGACGTGAGTTTGATTCCCAGTTCTCCGTCAGCAGGCCTGTAGGTCACCACTGTACAAACAGAGCTGGTTAGACTGGTTCATGACAAGTTTGTGGGTGGTTCCCGTTGCCAAGGTAACAGCTGTAAAGCTTCGCTGTCGTCACGGCGCCGGCAGAAGAGTTTGTTCATGTTGGAGGAACAGCTAACAGAAAACTTCCTCTGCTGTCACAGGACTCATTTGTTTTGTTAACAATACAGCAGCAGATTAGGATTATCTGACATCAGAGCTCCACACACACACACACACACACACACACACACACACACACCAACAAAGCCAGTTTATGGTCCATTAAAGGAGCATTGCCTGTAATGTTGGCTGTCGTTGGCTGTAGTTTTATTACTGCACTATTACTGTATTACTATGTTGTTTGTTTAATCAGTATCAGAGTGGCACTGTAATTAGTATAGCTTGTTTATTATTATGTAATAAATATTTATTATTATGTTTATAGTTTATATGTTTCTAACACAGTGCAGCTTGCAGGTCATTAACCCTTTTACAACCACAGGCAGCAACTTTACAGCTGCTGTAACCACGACGACAGGCCACAGAGGGGCGTGGCAGTGGGTGTGGCTTTGGGTCATCAGCGGGCATGGCCGTGGGTGTGATGGTGGGCGTGGCCGTGGGTGTGGTGGTGGGCGTGGCCTCACATTAAACTGCATGTAACTTTCAAACTGACTGACACACCATCATGAATATTTGTGGAAATGTTTGTCATGTGACAAGGAAGCACAGATTATCTATTCACACTGATTGGTCAAAGCAAGGCGTGGTGGTGGGCGGAGAAGTGGGGGTGGCAGTGGGCGTGGCTTAACTTTTAGTGAATATCCAACATGCATTTTTTTTCATCTTAGAGTTATTTTTTTTATTTTGTGTTTTAGGTGATCATTAAGATAAGATCATTTTGTCAATGTGAGGGATAAACAGTACATATCAAAATAAAAGCCTCTCATGGCTCCTGAGTTACTGCTTTTTATTTCTGTCTCAGCTCAGATTCACAGAAACATTATCGACCAAAACATAACAGTGTGGAATTATTCTCTCTCTCTCTCTCTCTCTCTCTCTCTCTCTCTCTCTCTCTCTCTCTCTCTCTCTCTCTCTCTCCCTCCCCCCAGATGTTTTTTTTTTCCTTATTTGGGTCTCCTGTGCTTCTACGTGACATGCTGTTTCTTTCTTTTTTTAAAGCACTTTCTTCCTGTTGTGTGTGTGTGTGTGTGTGTGTGTGTGTGTGTGTGTTTACATTTTAAATAAAGGTGTGTTTTAAATCCAGCTCTCTCTCTCTCTTGGTATCAGGTCAGAGTGACCCTGATCCATCTGGGTCACTCTGCCGCCCGCCGGGACCCGAGCTATTGTCGGACCAATTAGACTGACTGGGACACACACACACACACACACACACACACACACACACACACACACACACAAACCTCTAACTGCTGCTCTGCATTTCCCAGAGATCACCTGTCAATCAAACAGAGTGGGCGGGACTTCCTGTTTGAGTTTCTCCTTTCTTTATTTCTGTGCTCATGAGAACTACCCTGTGCTGTTATTGCTGTTTTTTCTTTGTTTTTTTCTTTGTTTTTCTTTCTTTTTTTTTTTTTGTTTTTTTTGAGTATCAGTCTTGGTACAAATGAGTAACATCTTATTAAAGACACAGACAAGCAGCAGCAAACAATCAGAATAAAAATAGGTAAATAAGTAAATAAATAAGTGAAGGAAGGAGGTTATCACATGACATCGTTTTGGATATTAACAGGATAATTAATAACTTTCTCTCTCTGAGAATAAAACACTGCTGTGCTTTTACTGAGGGGACATGATGGAATGCAGGGCTTTTACTTTGAAAGGAGGATAGTTTTATTGCAGCGAGGTGTTCACAGACCTCCCTGAGTCCCTGGTCTGAGAGTTTCACCTCTGACTGACAGCTGCTGCTGCCTTCAGGTGCGGCTGGGAAAATCCAACATCCAGGACCTGCTGTGTTCAGGTGCTCATGTGTGTGTGGGAAGAAATCAAATCAAGAGGACAAACAATAACAAGAAACAACACACACACACACACACATGCATGCACGCACGCACGCACACACACACACACACACACACACACACACGAGCCAGGCTTTCACTTTGATCTTATTCTGGTTGTGAAGGTTAACAGGATCAATTAACATCAGTAACCATGACAACCAAATCAGGCTTTAACCCTGCGGTGACCTGCAGTTTCAGATGTTCCATGCAGAGTTGTGGAGAATCTTTTGCCAAGGCAACATGACATCATGAGTTGGCGTATAAAAAGCACGCCCCTTCTTGCTTTTTGCACGTCAGTAACACTAAAAGATTAAAATCACAAAATGTTTTATTCTGTAAAGTTCAAATACTTTGTTATCATGGTGAAGAGCCCATGAAAGGGACTCTTATTTTGTTGATTTGATGTGTTTCCTGTTGAAACAGGAAGTTTTGGCGGGACACGGGGCAGGGGCGGATCACTCACAAACCAACAGGATCTCAGTTTGGGAGAGAAACACACTCTTATTTTGAAGGGATAATTCAAGATTTTGTGCTAAAACTGCGCAGGCACCTTTTGTTTTGCAATATAATCTGTTAAAATCACTCAGATTAATAACTGGCTGACTGAATAAACAGCTGAATAATTTAGAACCATTGATTCAGCTGTAAACGTTGAGATCGGAGATTTCATGTTGTGAAGATTATTTTTCCTCCAGTGGCCCCGAGATGCGTCGTAGGATCAGGTCTGATTTCAGATAAAATAAAACTAAAGAAATGTGCTGCGGTCCGACTCAGAGGAACGGCTTCAGACATGACAAAAACAAGAAAAAACAAAAACACGACACATTTTCTGACACTAAAACATCGTTTCCTTATTTTGATTGTATTTATTATTACTTGATGAATCATTTTCATCAACATGAATCATCATAAAGATAATTATTATAAGAAAATGTAATAAAGTTATGAAGAGGAGGAGGAAGACCGTCTCAGTGAAGCTGCGGGAAAACAATCTTTGGGGGTTTTACTGGATAAATCACACACACACACACAAAAAAAATCATTAATCCTTTACTGAAATTAGAATAAATTAATTTTTTGTCTTCATGTATCATAGAGAACCAAAAGTGATTTTCCTTCCAACTGCTGTTATCGTGTTATTTCATGAGTTATTATTGTAACTGGACTCTGTAATTTCTGCTCTGCCTGTTAAAAATATGAAGCAAGAAGCACAATTAAAGCTACAAAGTGCTTTTATTCCATTTTCAACCCATTTACAAAAGTAATCCCATCACACAGCGTTCTCTAAAAATAAAAGCTCACAGCGTCATGGCATCGCTGTGGGGTCGAGGGTTCGATTCCCCAGAAACATCAAATATCTGTAATGCAGGAAGGCAAAGGAAATGAAATCATGAGGGAAGTGAGAGCAAAGTGGCTGGAGTGTGTGTGTGTGTGTGTGTGTGTGTGTCAGAGCATCACATTACCAACAGAAGTCATTCAGCTCACATAACTAGGCTCATAAATCACATTATTACACCAGCAGCTCCTTTTTTGGGGGAAAGAATTTGTCTGTTCTCTTATTTTGAAAGGAAAATGAGTCTGCTTTTCATGCGTCATCCTGGTCTCATGACACCGTGTGGAATTGAAATTAGACATTAAAAATAAATCCATACATGTCAGTATATTGGCATCATGCGAACAATTTGCATCAAACCAGGGATTATAATCCCAGTTAGCATGGCAGCTAGCAGTGGCAGGGGGTAAAGAGTATGGAAACACCTTAACCCTCCTATTCTGTTCATTTTGGGCTAACACTCATGAGGTTCCCGGTCACATGTGACCGGGAACATTATATTTGATTATAAATCCACTATGATACATATTATCACCTAATATTGTGTTAGATCTTTTTATCAACTTCTGCTCTTGTGAAAATGACAAGTTTTGAACTTCTATTTGCTATTTATGTGCTGTAGGCCTAATTTACCTGAGATCATACCATTCGTTTTTTAGGGAAAAAAACATTATATAGATATTATTTTGACTATAACAAATACTCAGATGAAACATATTGTAGTATTTATCACAGAGTACTTCATTTCAATGTTTTCCAAGGACACTGTTTTGAAAACATTTCAATTTTCTAAATAGTGGCAAAAAAATAGCATCTTTTGTGTTCCCGTCAGCATTGACCAGTATGATTTAGCTAGTCATCCTCATGACATTTTCACATGGAAGCTGACCGTTCCTCTCAGGTGGGGATGAGGTCCAGGAAAAATGACCATTTTTGGACCGAAAGGTGACCACAACTTCAGCTGGTGTCAGGTGTCAGGTGACAGGTGACAGGTGTTGGCAGTTCCCGTGGTAGGTTCCCGTGAGGGTTGCCATGGAAGCCAAAAAGGGGCAAAGTTGTGTGTGTCTGTGTGTGTCTGTGTCCATGTGTGTGTGTGTGTGTGTGTGTGTGTGTGTGTGTGTGTGTGTGTGCCTGCTCAAAGACACCTGCATGTTGGGGTGTGGGAAAGAAGTCTGAGAGATACTTTCCCGTGGGGGTTGCCATGGAAGCCAGAAAGGGGTATAAGGTGTGTGTGTGTGTGTGTGTGTGTGTGTGTGTGTGTGTGTGTGTGTGTGTGTGTGTGTGTGTGCCTGCTCAAAGACACCTACATGTTGGGGTGTGGGAAAGAAGTCTGAGAGATACTTTCCCGTGGGGGTTGCCATGGAAGCCAGAAAGGGTTATAAGGTGTGTGTGTGTGTGTGTGTGTGTGTGTGTGTGTGTGTGTGTGTGTGTGTGTCTGCTCAAAGACACCTACATGTTGGGGTGTTGGAAAGAAGTCTGAGAGATACTTTCCTGTGGGGGTTGCCATGGAAGCCAGAAAGGGGTATAAGGTGTGTGTGTGTGTGTGTGTGTGTGTGTGTGTGTGTGTGTGTGTGTGTGTGTGTGTGTTCACACACATCTGTGTCTGCTCATAGACACCTGCATGTTGGGGTGTGGGAAAGGAGTGTGAGAATGTGTTTAACTCTATTTTATACACTAATTGTAGTCTTACCCATTCATTTCTAATGACCGGTCATTTGTGACCGGGAACACAATGGGTGTATGCAAGTTAAATAAAACATTCAAAAATTAATAAAAATTCTCCAAATTTATTTTATGTGTTCAGATGCCATGTGTGAACAAAGTCATGGAACCTCATGACAAACAGATGAAATTAACTGCATTTTTTGGAGAGAAAACTTGTACACCGGTCAGATTTGACCGCGAACACGACAGGAGGGTTAATCCTGTTGGACTTTTGTTACTTTTCTGAGTTTTTACTAAAGTAAAACTAAAAAGGCAAGTTTGCTCCCTGTCTCCTGCAGAGATTCTCCATGTTGGCACATCATTTAATCTCATCCTTAGTGTTCACATCCTGTTTTTCTTCAAATGAGGCCTGTAATCCGCCAGTGGGATGAGATAGTCCCACTTGTTTCCAATGCTAATCACCTTGTTTCCAGATTGTTCTTGAATCAAGTGTCATTTTCCTGATCCTGGCAGCTGATCTGCCTCATTCTGCCTCGTCTCAACACAAGAAAAAAAAAAAATCCTTAAACAAGTGAAACTGCACGAGAAACAGGTGGGATTATCTCATCCCACTGGCAGATTTGGATTTTAACACTAAAATTAGAGATTAAATGACTTTGTAAGGTAGATATAGGTTTTTTTGCAGTAAAATGTGGTGAAGTACAATCCTGAAGTCAACGAGAGGTAAGGGACAATAAAATCACTGATTTCATTATAACAAATTATACGAATGATAAAAGCAGAAATCAAACGTCCTCTTAATCTGCATCTGGACCGAGTTTCTTCTCCTCAGGGTAGAAATGTTGCTTCTGTTCATTAGAGGCTAAAAATAGAAATAGAGACCTGGGCCTCCTGCTTCACGTTGAATTAAAACCATGAAGGTCTTCCTGTGTGGATTGAGCCTCGCAGCGTCCCGTCCAGCTCAGATTACTGTCCGCTGGATTACAGCTGACAGCTCAGATTACAGAGCAGGAGCAGGAGCTCAGGTCGTCCAGCTGCCCGCCGGCGGGACGGCGAGAGCGTCCGGGAACCGTCTGACGCCGTGAGACATTCAGGGCCCAGAGACCGTCAGCACCGTGACACTGTGTGAAAAATCCCTCAGAGTGAGGAAGACTACCAGAGTCTTCCTCTGTAACTCTTTCAAACCCAGAAAAAACAAAAAACAAAATTCACTTCATTTTTATTTTAAGTTTTTTTTTCTCTTTTTTTTTGGAGGGTGGATGTTGTTCTGGTCAATGTAACTTTTTGCTAATTTCATGCTCATTTTGTGTTTTTTTTTCCCTCTAATTTTATGATATATATATGTGTGTGTGTGTGTGTGTGTGTGTGTGTGTTTTATTATTTTATTTTTATGTATTTGTTCATATATTTTTATACATTCTTTTAGTTTTTTATTTTCTGTTTTTTTTTTTTTGACAATAAATTCTTGTTAATTTTCACGTCTTTTCTGGTATCCTCCCCAATTTTTTGATACTTTTTTTAAGTCATCATTTTTTGTTAATTTTGGTAAATTCTTACAAATTTTCTGGTTGTTTTTTTTTTTTTTTTTTTTTTTTTTTTTGGACTTTTTTTGGACTTTTTTTGGACTTTTTTTTTTTTTTTTTTACTTTTTTTTTTTGTAATTTTC
Organism: Myripristis murdjan; assembly: GCF_902150065.1. Taxonomy (NCBI): domain Eukaryota; kingdom Metazoa; phylum Chordata; class Actinopteri; order Holocentriformes; family Holocentridae; genus Myripristis; species Myripristis murdjan. Next base: position 1,353,308 of record NC_043986.1, read on the forward strand.
TGGTCATTTCTTGCATTGTTCGGCTGGCTGGGTAAATAACTGTCTCTGCTGTGTTTCTGTTGCTGCTCCTCCTTCAGGTTTTGCTTTGCTCTCTCTCTGTTGTTGAGGTGGATCTCTGAGCTCCACACTCAGGCTGCATTATGTTGTTATTTCCTGAACGCACCACAACCCGCATTTACTATTATTTATGACTACTGTTATTTTTTTTCTTTTTTTCCAATTTTTTTTGGCTTTTCTGCTTAATTCAATAGTGACAGTGAAGAGAGAGAAAGAAAGAGAGAGAGAGAGAGAGAGAGAGATGAATTCAAGATACACCTTTATTAAAATTTGAACACCACATACACACATAGCACATGAGGAGACCTTGAAGGCAGCATCTGACCAAATGACCAAAGATTTTTCCCATCTTCCTTTGCGTGTGTGTGTGTGTGTGTGTGTGTGTGTGTGTGTGTGTGTGTGTGTGAGTCTCAAGGTGTGTGTAAAGAGAGAGACACAGTAAAATGAGTACGTTGTGATGAGCTCTGGGTCAGACTAATGAATGAATTCAGTTGAATGGAACAAAGAATGAATACATACATATGTACCTTGTATGTGTGTGTGCGTGTGTGTGTGTGTGTGTGTGTGTGTGTGTGTGTGTGTGTGTGTCCACAGTAATGGTGTTATGTAAGTTAAGAGCTCAAACGCCACACAGAGAACAGGAGAGTCCAAACCTCCCTCTCTCTCTCTCTCTCTCTCTCTCTCTCTCTCTCTCTCTCTCTCCCTCTCCCTCTCTCTCTCTCTCTCTCCTTTCCTCCAATCTGAAGCAGAGTACTTGAGTAAATGTACTTTGGCGTTTTGTTCCTCGGGTTCTGAAAGGGTTTGCCTGAGTTCAGTTCCTGGTTCCTGTTTGGGACGTGGTGCTGAGGCCCTGAGCTGCAGGAGGAGCTCGTGGGGCTGAGCGGGGGTCTGAGGTTTTTGATTTTTGAACATTTTGTGAACTTGAAGTGTGGAGTGGGAGGAGTTTGGCTAAGTGCTGTGCGTCCTTGTTGGTGCTTGTGGGGAACGGAGGAGGTATGTGAACGTCTCATCGTCGCACTTTAATAACGAACTGCTGACTCAGCAAGAGGAATGAAACGTTTGACTCAGCTGTCGGAAACACTGATCGACAATAAAAAGAAAAACGTTTCTATGATAAAAAAAAAATATTAAACATGAGTGAATAGAAATTAAAAAGCGGATTTAAAAATGTCTCTGTATCTGGGAGAGCAGGGCGCAAAGATGCTTCCTCCTCCAGTGGGACAGAACCCAGAACCTGAGCGTCAGGTTCTGGGTTCTGATCCCCTCTGTCACTCTGACGCTGGAGAGTCACGGAGCGGAAACAGCTTTTGCTAAAGCTCTGTGCTCATCACGGCCACTTTCTGCCTCACTCAGGGTTCTCAAAGTGTGGTCCAGGGCCCCTCAGGGGTGCTTGGGGGTCTCCGAGGGGGTTCTTAGAAAAAGTGGGAATGGTTTCTCTTTAAATGCACGTGACAGGCGTCTGAACCAATCTGATCCAGCGTCATTTCAAATACAGTTTTCTTGGCAGACTTCAAAACATTTTTTTTTGCAAATTTCCTGGTAAATTTTGTGGTTGTGTAAACGTTTTCGTATGCCACTTACCTTCCCCCATGTTCCTGTTAGCCCTCTGTGGGTGAAAACATCTTCTCATATCAGAGTCCTGAGGTCCAGAAGGTGCAAAGGTTTGAGGAGGTCCTGGCCAAGCCGTCCAATCACAGTGGAGGAGGGGCGGGACCATGTCATATCCCACCAGGTCAAAACATCATCAAAGTGAAAAAGCAGCTGATGCTGTTGGTGTGTGTGTGTGTGTGTGTGTGTGTGTGTGTGTGTGTGTGTGTGTGTGGAGAGCTGCACGGCGTCCTGTTGAGTGTTTACACACCCGCTCAAACTCAAACGTCGACCAATCAGCTGCTGCAGCCCTGCACCTTCACTCCGCTCATTACCATATTTCCCAGCATGCCTGTGGTCAGACGGCGGCTGGCAGCGGATCCCGAGCTCGGCCTCGGCGTGCGGCTCTAGCACGGCGGGCGACGCCGCGCGCCACTTTGAAATGCTCTTCAAAGTTAAAATATGCAAATGAGCAGTCAGATATGAGCGCGGCGGCGGCGGCGGGTCGTGAACTGATTTTGTGAACCGCTTAGAAATAATCCGCCGCCGCTCGGAGGCAGGTACCAGACAGGAGGGGCTCTTCATTATGGCATTATGGGATGGCTGAAGATCCAAGTTATCGCACAATTAGCATGAATTTGCATATTTAAATCCGAAGAGTTCCATTCCAAAGTGAGATGAGATGCTCAGCGCTGAGAGGAGCGGCCGATGCTCCCAGATATGATTCATAACAAATCTAAATGAACCACTGAAGGTTTTTTTTTTTTTTTTTTTTTTTTTTTCAAAGGTTAGGATTAGAATTAGGATTAGCAGTTAATTTAAAGGAAAATTCCACCCATAAACACATTACGTCAGCTGATTTCCCCTCAGATTTCCCTCAAGTATCACTCTGAGGCTGAGGGAAATATGTCATGGCTGCAGAATCACATCAGATAGAAAAGATCCACACGCCTCGTGCAGCATTTCAGACTCGTTTCCCTGGAAGCAGCAGCTCATGTTTGGCATCGCCACTAGAATTTCAGAATAAAAGCTCTGTGGGTTTGAACGGAGCGTCTGTCGTGACGAAGCCGTTGTTTTTTTTTGTTTTGTTTTTTTTGTTTTTTTCAAGGCTGGCATTTGCAGATTTCCAGGAAAAAAAAGTGCACATATGTTTTGAGACTGGGACTTCTGAGTTCTCCTTTTTGCGTTTTGTTTGATCAGACGTTGCTCTCTCTCTCTCTCTCTCTCTCTCTCTCTCTCTCTCTCTCTCTCTCTCTCTCTCCCGCCGTCTCAGTCAGAGCGCAAAATATTTTTAGCCTCCAGCTGATCGTCACAACTCCTCCTC